>NC_061088.1:21266946-21311946 GCF_015104395.2 Macrobrachium nipponense | reverse complement strand
AATCACGGCATGAGCGGCTATCTGTAGCAGCTAGACAATTCCAGGAGTCGCATGGACTTGCATTAGACTGTAACCTCTTAACCAATGAAGTTAAACCTTAACACTCTACCGCAGCCTTATTCTGAGCAATTAATTATTAGCTTTAAAATCTCCATTCAAGTCTTCTTAACCCCTTCTTCCTCTTTTCCCATTTGGACGAACTGATGTCTAGGCCAGTCCCTTACGGCGCTCCTGATTGGGTGTTGATAAGCCAATCACAGGGCTGAAAATTCCCAGTCTCTCTCGAGAGTTCACTTAGGCCGGATGTAAGGGGCGGGCCTAGACATCAGATGCATGGTTGATGTGAATCTACTATAGTTAAGCTTTTGGCATTTGGTTTAACTTGCAGTAATAATTAGTAAAAAAAAAAAATCGGCGCAATCGAGTTTTCTGTACAGAGTATAATGCTGTATGGAACTCTCAGCCACGGCATATTCAACTCTCAGCCACGCCCCATGAAACTCTCAGTCAGACCGACGGTGGCCTGTGTTGTTGGCACCTATAGCAGTACCAGACGCACGATCAAGGCTAACTTTAACCTTAAATAAAATGAAAACCACTGAGGCTAGAGGGCTGCAATTTGGTATGTTTGATGATTGGAAGGTGGATGATCAACGTAGCAATTTGCAGCTGTCTAGCCTCTGTAGCTTTTACGGTCTGAGGGCGGACAGAAAAACTGCGGACAGAGAGAGGACAGAAAACTTGAGGACAGATAAATTGCGGACAGAGAAAAGCGAGGACAGAAAAAGTGCTGGCGGACGGACAAACAGCCAACCTCAATAGTTTTCTTTTAAAGGAAACCAAATATCACACTAATAATGGCACTACTATTGCATCCTCTATTACGACTCTAAATATAAAAATAAATGGAAACAAATATAACCCAACTTCCAGCACCTCTTCCCTACGAAAAAAAAAAAAAAAAAAGGGGGAGGAGAGGATTTGTTTTAACCGTCACGTAATTCGGACTTTGGACTACCAACCGTTTCTCTTTCTCTTTCTCTCGTCGTGTGAGATTAAACAACGACTACCTTCGTCCCTTCACAGCAAAAAAAAAAAAAAAAAAAAGGAAAAAAAAAAAAAAAAAAAAAAAAAAAAACTGACGAAAGTTGAAGGGTTTGAGCGGCAGATGATAGGGAAAGGTAAGACACGGTAAGCAACGAACCCTCAACTTATCCTTCAAGAGAAAGAGAAAGAGAAAGAGAAAAGAGACAGAGAGACAGACAGTCAAGAAGAGTGGAAACAATAATACAATAACCGTCACCGTCTCTCTCTCTCTCTTTCTTTCTTCCGCACAGGCCAGCGACTTCTCTTTGGCAACGGATTAATTAATGCTTATTACGACCGAGAAGATGCTCACGCACAGACAAAAGAAGGCGCACAATAGCAAACACGGAGGAAATAAATGATAACAGCTCCTTCATTCCTTCCTTCCTTTCTTCCTTCATTCCTTCCTTCACGCCCGCGTCAAAATTACACCCCGAGAATTAGTCGGAGCAGCCATAAAAGAAGCTTGGTACCGGGGTTGGGGGTAGGGATGGAAAAAGGGGGAGGGGGAGGGAGGGGGGGAGGGGGATGGAGAGGAGGAGGCAGAGGGATGGGAGGTTAATTGGGAATATTTAGGAATGGAAGTAAGATCAACATATTGCCGATAGTTTAATGAAATGTTTTTTTTTTTTTTTTTTTTTTTTCCAGCTCGTCACCCACGGTTTACTACAGTATTTGGTAAGCTTTAAGCCCTCATGGGGGAAGTATGATTATTAAGATAAAGATAAAAATATAGCTGTCGTTTGTGATATACATACACGAATATATATACATATATATAGTATAAACATACATACATACATATATATATATATATATATATATATATATATATATATATATATCACACAATGTGTGAATAGATATCACACGAAAGCGGCTTAGTGTGGATCCTCTTGACTTTTAGTTTCCTGTGGTTTTCGCTTATAATAAATCATCTCGCATCTACTGTGATTTTCTGAGCAATATATCTATATATATATATATATATAGTATATATATATATATATATATACACACACATATATATCATATATATATATATATATATATATATACTATATATATATATATATAAGTGTATGTGTGCACGTTATTCTCGTTCTTTATTTGCCTCACTCTTTTTCATTCTATTTTGTGGATTCTGGCTTTAGCAGGTCAATGGCCGTCTAGGCAAATTCTACATGAAATGTTTGTGCGTCCTGAACAACAACAACAAAAACAACAATAATAATAATATAATAATAATAATAATAATAATAATAATAATAATAATAATAATAACTCCGACAGTCTGCGGTATTAACTACGACATTTATACTCACTGTCGTCCAGCACGGGCCTAACCTTTTTTACTATTAGCTCTTATATAGTTAGTTAGAATGAGGGTACCTTATAGAGTTAAATTGCATGAATGTACCTTATGGTTAAGTAGAATGAAGGTACCTTATACTTAAGCAAAATGAAGGTACCTTATGTTTAAGTAAGATGAAGGTACCTTATGGTTAAGCAGAATGAGGGTATCTTAAGTTAAGTAGAATGAGGGTAACTTATACTTAAATAAAATAAGGGTACAATATAGTTAGGAAGAATGAAGGTACCTTATAATAGTTAAGTAAGATGAAGGTACCTTAAGTTAAACAAAATGAGGGTAGCTCAAGTTAAACAGAATGAAAGTAATTAAAATTAAATGAGGCTACCATATAATTAAGCAGAATGAGGGTACCTTATAGTAGTTAAACAGAATGAGGGTACCTTAAGGTTAAGCAGAATGAGGGTACCTTATAGTATAAAACAGAATGAGGGTCCTTAAGGTTAAAGCAAATGAGGGTACCTTATAGTAGTTAAACAGAATGAGGGTACCTTAAGGTTAAGCAGAATGAGGGTACCTTATAGTAGTAAAACAGAATGAGGGTACCTTAAGGTTAAGCAGAATGAGGGTACCTTATAGTAGTTAAACAGAATGAGGGTACCTTAAGGTTAAGCAGAATGAAGGTACCTTAAAGTTAAACAGAGAGGATACCTTATAGTTGAACAGAATGAGAGTACATTATAGTTAAGTAGAATGAAGTTACCTTATGGTTAAGAAGAATGATCACTATTATTATCATAAGCCACGATATTTTAAAAAGTTAAAAAAAAATTACGCCGAAGTTTCTTCGGCGAAATCGAGTTTTCTGTACTGTACCGAGTTTGCTGTATGAGCCGCGGGCCATGAAACTTTAAGTCTCGGCTCCGTGAATGCCTGTCCTGTAGCATTGAAAGGCGCACGATCATGGCTATTAACCTTAAATAAGATAAAAACTACTTTGGCTAGAGGGCTGCAATTTGGTATGTTTGATGATTGGAGGGTGGATGATCAACATTCCTATTTGCAGCACTCTGGCCACAGTAGTTTTTAAGATCTGACTTGAAAGAAAGCTCTACTAGGAATTAAAAGTAGAGATTTAAAATGTTAAAATTAGGAGACAAACTACAACCTATAACATTAGCAGCTGGGAAAGAGATACTTTAGTGGTGCGTCCCCAACTTACCACCATTTACATTTCAGCGCGAGATTCATTGCCAGCGACAATATTTTGCCACATGTGTTACCATTTTACCATTTACATCTTAACGCGAGGAATCAACGCGTGAAATAGACCTTCAAGTACGAGAGGAGGGAGGGACGTCACGTCCACCCCTCCCCCCCGCCCCAGCCCCCCCCCCCACCCCCACAAGAGTCATAAAGGTTATGGCATCACTCGAATGCTAAAAGATAAACGACTTTAGGGAACCGCTTTTTTCTAAACCAAGCTCCGAGACTGGAGGGATTTTAGCGCAGCTCGTATCATTAGTCGTAAGTAATGGCGGTGAGGATCGCCTTACAAAGGCCGTTACTCTCTCTCTCTCTCTCTCTCTCTCTCTCTCTCTCTCTCTGGGTGTCATTGGAGATGAAGATGGGAGGGACGTTTTAAGAATCTCTACATTAATATCATAATTAAATGTGTGTGTGTGTGTGTTACTGATGCATATACCATCTACTCCAGTAGACTGGGCGTATATGCGGTTAATCGTGCGCGTACATGTGTGCGTGCGTGTGAGCGCAGTCTATGCGTACGTGTGAACTTTTTTTTTCGTAGGAGAGAGAGAGAGAGAGGAGAGAGAGAGAGAGAGAGAGACTCGTATACGTACGAAGATTCCGAGACCTTTATTCTTTCCCAATAACGCCCCCGCCCCTCCCCCCCCCCCCCTACCCACCCCAGCACCCGGCAATGAGTGACCTCACCTCGGACCAAATATTGACCTACGCCTTTCCGGAGGGTGAGGTCATAGGTCAAGAATATCTAAGTCGCACTAAGAGCCTTTGAGGGCTGGCCAGAGCGCCTGTCTCTCAAGACCGATTGAGCGACTTAGTAGACCTCAGTCCCCCTTTGATGTCGGCCGCCTTTCACACAGTTCCTCGAAGGGTCTCCGTAAACCATTTAATTTTCGTCTTATGCTCAATCTCTCTTTCTCTCTCTCTCTCTCTCCCTTTGTGAGGAGTGTGTGTGTGTGTGTGTGTGCAAGGTGTAGGGAGTATAGCTATACTCTCTAGAGTCTAGACCTTGAGTGCGTATACGTCTGTGTATACATATAAATGGAAGAGTAGTGACTGCACAAAATAATTATATAGTTGACAAAAGCTCTCATATATATATATATATATATATATATATATATATATATATATATATATATATATATATATACATACATTTACGTATATTTGATATTTGCAAGCCTCACACAGTATATCATGTCCCTCCCGTGATAGAAGTTCAAACGTATATATATAATATTATATATATATATATATATATATATATATATATATATACATACATACATACATATGTATATAATATATATATAATATACAATATATATATATATATATATATACATATATATATATATATACAGACATCTATAAAAAGCATCTTTCTTCGCTCCCACAAAAACCACAACAGCTAGAAATAATTATGTTCATCCGTTACATCAAGTTCTCTTCTCATTCTCTGCCTCCAGTTCAGTTGAGAAAAAAAAAGAAAAAACTCATTTTTCACTTATCTCTTCCATTTTCCCTTCTCTTATCTTCATCAGACCCATTATTGTTTATCTTTTAAGTACTGCTTTCTTAATTCTTGACTCCTTTACCATTCCTTTCCAATTTCTCTCTCAACAATTTACCCTGATCTCTTTCTCCTTCCTTATCTTCCCTATCACTCAACCACCCCTTCTTTTATTTTCAACTCTTCCCTTCCCACCAAAACACACCCTCGACGAGGATCTGCGAGAAATCCCCATTTCGTCCCCTCCATCCCCCCAGGGGAGGAGGTCTCCGGGCTGTGTGTTTAGCCTCGCCGCTGGAGAGGGCCATGTTTGATGGATGTTTGATCGGTGTTTGTCGGTTTTTAGGCCCCTTATCGCCTCCAAATTACAACCCGTGCCACGTGCGAGAGAGAGAGAGAGGGGGGGGGGAGAGAGAGAAAGCGACCCGAGAGAGGGAGAGAGGCCACGTGGTGCCACGTCATGCGTGTCCGTCCAAATACCGTCTGGAAAAATGGGAGACACGTACCAACGCGTCTCTGGTGTGAACGTTCCGAGAGCACGGAGGCTCCTGGGACGGGAAGCCAAGCGCCCTCTGTCTGTTGCCCAGACCCGCAGAAGACAATAACAAGACGATCGAGTTTTCTGTAGTACAGCGTGTAATCTAGGCCACCGGAAATAGAGCTACCTTTCGGTGGTCTCTGTAAAACGCCGTATGAGACGCGACCCATGTCATTTTAACACAGGCCCTGTGGTGGCCTGACCTATATCATTGCCAGACGCACGAATACGGCTGTATATCCCCTAATATAAAATAAAAACTACTGAGGCTAGAGAGCTGCAATTTGGTATGTTTGATGGTTGGAGGGTGGATGATCAACATGCCAATTTACAGCTGTCTACCCTCAGTAGTTTTTAAGACTTGAGGGCGGACAGAAAAAGTGCGGACGGACAGACAAAGCCATCTCAATAGTTTTCTTTTGAAGAAAACTGCAAAAGGAAAGGGGAAGAAAAAAGGACGAGGCCTAACTCCAGAGAGAGAGGCAGACCCGCCTTTTATACCCGGAAGGTTACAAGCATCTTGGAAAACGGAGGCAGGAGGAAAATGTCAAAGCCTGGAGGAAATTTCCATTGCTTAGGTAATGGATTCCGTTTTAATTTTAATTTGAAACACATAAATGTAAATTAAAAAAAACATGCAGTATATAGTATATATATATATATATATATATATATATATATATATATATATATATATATACACACACATATGTGTGCGCGTGTGTGTGTGTGTAAACAAACACACGCACATACAGCCTACACGGCAAACTCATCGCAAATCATCATGGCCTCTGCAACACCGCACGACACAAAAGACCTCCCTGTCTGTGCTTTCATTTTCAACGATCTCCACTCATCTACAGTTTACCATCTAATGGCTCTCATTCACGTAGGTCTAGGTGCTTATATTCTTCGGGTTTTTAGATTACAAAAACTTTAAAATCGCCACAAAAAAATGAAACAAAAGAGCAATTATAAGAAGTAAGGAACAGGGATATTCAGCTAAGGAACTTCTGAAAATCAAAGCAACACTGAACAAACCCAAGGTATGACTGCCCCAACCATGATGTAGTTATTCTACATATATACCGTAACCAATGCATAAAAAGCAACGGCGCTGAGGCTTACAGCTCCCTTCCCCCCCCCAACCTCCCCCTCCCCACACACACACACAAGAACGCACTCACATGCACACACAAGAGCGCAAGAAAAATGAAAATAGATGGAAAGCCAGAAGGGAAAGACGAAAAAGGACAACACGCAAATAAATGCAAGCAAAGAAGAAAGAGAAGAGAGAGAGAGAGAGAGAGAGAGAGAGAGAGAGAGCCCAAAGGCACGTAAAGAGGAGGGAACAGACGAAGAATGAAAGACGGGACGCGATTTGTCAGGAAAAGAAGAAGGTGGACAGAGGGAGAAAGGGATACTACACCGAAACCCAATGGAATACCAAATACAAGAAAAATGATGTAATGGAAAAAGGAAGGTCTCCGCACCCTCGCTTTGCCCCTCTCCCCCCACCCACCACCCGAATCCTTCCCTACCCTCCTCCTCCGTAGTATCTTTCCTCTCGGCCCCGAAACAGCATCTCTTCTTCCCCTCCGAAACCACTGACAAATGAGTTTTCGGCACGTGCCTCTAACCCTCTCTTCCTCTCTCAGGCCCTTGCCACCGCCCCCCCCCCCCCCCCCCCCTACTCTCTTCTCTCTCTCTCTCTCTCTCTCCACATGGATCGTTGGCCGCCGTTGTTGTGACGCCACTTTGTGACACCTCTACAGTGACTACCATTACCACTCTTAAATATTATTACTACTTTCGTTCTCTCGCCTTTTTTGTCGTTGACCACTGCTTTTGTGACGCCAGAATATATTTAGTACTATGGCACTATCTCTTTTCTTCTCTCTAAAAGCAAGATCACGGTATTTTACTTAAGACTGGTATTGGAATAAAAATCAATATGTTTGACCAATGCCGTTCATAGCATGTCTGACATTCGTAATCATACAATTTCAGATTTTTTTTTTTTTTGCATCAATATAAATTATTTGTTTCTCAAATTTTTTTTTTTAATATACAGTGTTATCTTTTCACGTTTCAAATTGATGTAATGCAAAATCAATATAATTTGAGGATTTTGTTAAACATTTCTTCTTTTTCATTTTTTAAGTATAGGAAGAAAAAAATTAAAACCAATATAATTTGAGGATTTTGCTAAATGATTTTTTATTTTTTATTTTTCAAGTATAGTTAGAAATAATTTGAAATCGATATGATATGAGGATTTTGCTAAACAATATTTTTCTTTTAATTTTTCTAAGTATAGGTAGAAATAATTTGAAACCAATATAATTTGAGGTTTTTGCTAAACAGTATTTTTTCTATTTAATTTTTTAAGTGTAGGTAGAAAAAATGTGAAATAATTATAATTTGAGGATTTTGCTAAACATGATTTTTTCTTTTTTATTTTTTCAGTATAGGTAGAAAACATTTGAATTCAATATAATTTAAGGTTTTTGCTAAACATGATTTGTTTATTTTTCATTTTTTAAGTGTAGGTAGAAATAATTTGAAATCAATGAAATTTGAGGTTTTTGCTAAACATGATTTTTTTTTTTTTTCTTTTGAAGCGTCGGAGGCGCTCCAGTTACGTAATCCCGACCCCTGTCCTAATGCTTCTAAATTTGGAAATGTCCTAATGCTTCTAAATAAAAAAAATATCCCAATGCTTCCAAATTTAAAAATGTCCTTAAGCTTCTAAATTAGAAAAATGTCCTAATGCTTCTAAATTAAAAAAATATCCCAATGCTTCTAAATTTTAAAACTTCCTTAAGCTTCTAAATTAAAAAATGTCCTAATGCTTCTAAATTAAAAAAATACCCCAATGCTTCTAAATTTTAAAATGTCTTAAGCTTCTAAATTAAAAAATGTCCTAATGCTTCTAAATTAAAAATGTTCCTAATCTTTAAATAAAAATGTCCTAAGCTTTAAATTAAAAATGTCTTTAAATTAAAAATGTCCTAATTATTCTAAATTTAAAAATGTCCTAATGCTTTAAATTAAAAATGTCCTAATTATTCTAAATTTAAAAATGTCCTAATGCTTTAAATTAAAAATGTCCTAATTATTCTAAATTTAAAAATGTCCTAATGCTCCTAAATTCAAAAACGATGCCTGCGTCATTATCGAAACGATTCAATGTCAAATTCAAAAGAAGAGAGACGACATGCTGAAATAACAGTGAGGTTCCTAATCCCATTTCACCATTTTGCTTTGCAATGAAATTTTCAAACACCATCTACATTATATCAGGAATTTCAACGTTTTCAAATAAGGCCATTTCCTTGAAGGGAATATAAATGGAATACATAATTGAGGAGAAGACCAAGCGCTGGGAATCTATGAGGTCAATCAGCGCTAGAGGGGAAATTGAGAACAAAAGGTTCGGAGAATATGAAAGGAGGTACAGTAAAAGGAATGGAAGAAGTTGCTGCCAGGGGCCGAAGACCCTTGAGCAATGCCTACAGTGCACCGTGTGAGGTGCGCATTGGTGGCACTAACCCCCTACTGGGAGGAATTTGTAAATGTAAATTTGTGCGCTCTGATAATTGCGCCCTCGTACGAGCAATAAAAAGCGCTGCGCCTCATCCCAGTTCACCTTTTTTTTCCATCTCTTGCTAAGCAGAACAAAGAAACCATTAGCCCTTTTATCGGTCCCCTCCCCACCTAACCCCACCCCCCAACCCTTCCAGTTTTGCAGAGACCGGGTCGTCCTGTTGATTGCAACTGGAGATCGGAGTTTTCCCGCTGGTTGGATCGCTTCATTATTCGCCGAAACAAAAGAGCTACAGCGGATGTCGATGTCCAACCCCCCCCCCCCCCCACCCCCCCGCCCTCTCTGGGACGTCCGAGAGAGCAAAACGACTTCGTTTTGATACTCGATTCGTTTATGTAATCCGCTCCGCCGCTTAAGCCTCATATATTCTCTTGGGCTCTCTCATGTATACTACATTTCGGGATACCGGGGTGTATCGATATTGTAATATTTTTCAAACAATTATTTAAAAAAAAAAAACCATGCTAACAATGACATATGGGATGGTCCTAAGTCGAGGTGCAATCATAAACTGTATAAAAAGCCATAACAATATTTATTTACACTAAAAAATCACAATTCATCGGATAACACTCACAAAGCATTTGGAAAATGAACATTAACAGACGAACAATTGACTTTCAAATCACTTCAAATTAAATCCTTCGTCGGTAAAGGTTGGAGAGGACCTCTACTCCAGAAGCTCCACCCTGTGCGAGTCTCAGCCGTGAACTCAGGCAGCGGCTACGAAAAGAAAGATGGCAAAGGGGAAGACGACGACAAATGACCATTGTAACTAAACCATTATTGGAACATCTTTAAAAAAAAAAAAAAAAAAAAAAAAAAAAAGTAAATTTTTACAGATATTTTCAAATGACGCTTTGCCTTTTGAATTATTTTCCCTACCTTCAATTTCCATTCATTTACCTAATTTGGTATCAACTTATATCTATCTGCTCACACTGCATATGAAACTGTGCTTGCTAACTCTTCTAGTCTCGCCTTGTATTCATAATTTCCAGGTATCAACCGTCTTATATTTATTTTTTCCAGGTGTCAACCACCTTGTGTTTATTTTCCCAGGTATTAACAACCTTGTATTTTTCCCAGGTATCAACCGCCTTGTATTTATTTTTTCCAGGTATTACCTCCCTTGTATTTATTTTTTCCAGGTATTAACTGCCTTGCATTTACTTTTTCCAGGTATCAACCTCCTTGTATTGATTTTTTCCAGGTAATAAACGCCTTGTATTTATTTTCCAGTTATTAACTGCCTTGTGTTTATTTTTCCAGGTATTTACAGCCTCGTATTTATTTCTTCCAGGTATCAACGCCTTGTATTTATTTTTTCCAGGTATCAACCGCCTTGTATTTATTATGTCTTCCAGGTACTAACTGCCTTATATTTATTTCTTCCAGGTATTAACCGCCTTGTATTTATTTTTTCCAGGCATCAACCGCCTTGTATTTATTATGTCTTCCAGGTATCAACTGCCTTGTATTTATTTCTCCCAGGTATCAACTGCCTTGTATTTGTCTTCCAGGTATCAACACCTTGTATTTATTTTTTCCAGGTATCAACCACCTTGTATTTATTGTGTCTTCCAGGTATTAACTGCCTTGTATTTATTTCTTCCAGGTATTAACCACCTTGTATTTATTTTTTCCAGGTATCAACCGCCTTGTATTTATTATGTCTTCCCAGGTATCAACTGCCTTGTATTTATTTCTTCCAGGTATCAACTGCCTTGTATTTGTGTCTTCCAGGTATCAACACCTTGTATTTATTTTTTCCAGGTATCAACCGCCTTGTATTTATTATGTCTTCCAGGTATCAACTGCCTTGTATTTATTTTTTCAAGGTATTAACCGCCTTGTATTTATTTCTTCCTGGTATCAACTGCCTTGTATTTATTTTTTCAAGGTATTAACCGCCTTGTATTTATTTCTTCCAGGTATCAACTGCCTTGTATTTATTTTATCAAGGTATTAACCGCCTTATATTTATTTCTTTCAGATATCAACTGCCTTGTATTTATTTCTTCCAGGTATCAACTGCCTTGTATTTATTTTTTCAAGGTTCGATAATCCAAGCCTTTATTTATTCTTTATTTTTCTCCGGTATCAACTGCCTTGTATTTATTTTTTCAAGGTATTAACCGTCTTGTATTTATTTCTTCCTGGTGTCAACTGCCTTGTATTTATTTTTTCCAGGTTTTAACTGCTTTGTATTTATTTTTTCCAGGTATTAACTGCCTTGTATTATTTTTCCTAGGTATTAACTGCCTTGTATTATTTTTCCTAGGTATCAACTGCCTTGCATTATTTTTCCTAGGTATTAATTGCCTTGTATTATTTTTTCTAGGTATTAACTGCCTTGTATTTATTTTTACAAGGTATTAACTGCCTTGTATTTATTTTTACAAGGTATTAACTGCCTTGTATTTATTTGTCTGTCTCCTTTTGCTAACGGGGTTTCAAGTCTAAGGAAGATTTGCCAAAAGGTTTATAGCCTATCCACTGTGGATCTTTATTGTTTGTCCGCCCCGGGTGGGGGTGGGGTAAGCAAGGGATCAGGAGGGTAAGGGGGGAGACATGACGCATCTACCCTCCTCCTGCAAGCCTGTTCGTCTCCCCCGGGGGTTGGGGGTGCGGTAGGCAGGGGATCGAGATGGTAGGGAAGACATGATATGCCCACCCTATTCCTGCAAACCTGTTTGTCCACCCTGGGTGGAGAGTAGGGTAGCGCCGAGTTCCAGCGCAGTGTAGCGCACGCCATCAAGCTCGTAATAATACTGGAAGAACGGAACAAAAATATTTAAATGATAACAGTCGCTTTGTTCTGGAATTCTGATGATATATTGTAAAAGACTACTTGCGAATTAGAATTACAACAGTTAAGAAAATATATACATATATGAAACAGCTCAGATGGCAGTGCTGCAGTGCCCAGCTGTGGCTTTGAATCGATGCCTCATGCCCCTTGCTCACCCGACCTGGCACCCTGCTGCGGCTTCCACCTGTCTCCGGGACTCAAACTGCACCTGTGTAGACTGGCTGGTGGAAAACACGAAATAAGACTGTCTTCCTCCAGTGGCGCCTCCTAATTCAGGTACAGCTCTGAAAGACTCAGGACAAGAACTAACTGAATATTAACCAAACAAAAACTTCTTTCAGTTTTCTTCTGAAGATTGAAAAAGAAACCCACAAAATCACTGTGTCTAACGTGTTTACTTGTAGTATTTACATTTTATTTTACTCAACACTCGAGTACTTTCAGGCCCTATCTGTGGCCCATTTTCAAGAGATGTGTAGGTTGTCAGAAAGTACTCGAGTGTTGAGTAAAATAAAATGTAAGTACTTATAAGTAAACACGTTAGAGATAGTGATTTTGTGGGTTTCTTTTTCAATCCAACTGAATATTGTCGATGTCTAAAAGTTTTAGTGAGTGATCTGAAATATCTAAGGCTGAGAGCTAAACTATCAATGCATATTATTAAATGTTTTTCGTGTTTATTCCATCTTAAGTTTTCTGATGAAGAAAACTATCGAGATGGCTTTGTCTGTCCGTCCGCACTTTTTCTGTCCGCCCTCAGATCTTAAAAACTACTGAGGCTAGAGGGCTGCAACTTGGTGTGTTGATCATCCAATCTCCAATCATCAAACATACCGCAACCCTCTAGAATCAGTAGTTTTTCTTTGATTTAAGATTAAAGTTACCCATGACCGCGCGTCTGTCACCGTCACAACACAGGAAACCACAGCCTGAGAGTTTCATACAGCATTATACACTGTACAGAAAACTCGATTGCGCCGAAGTAACTTCGGCGAATTTTTTACCTTTTTTATTTTATAGAATTAATAACCAGGCACTATGTCTTACACCAAAGTCTAGACCCTGCCTTAAATAACCTAATCTATCCTACCAATTTGGTGATGCAAAAGCCTTGGCCGAGGTCAAGATTACTGTATGTGTCATGATGGCGAAAAAAAAAAAAAGTTTGTATCACCCCAATTATGAACTCATTTACTTACTAAACTCTGGAAATTTCCAAAGAGAATGTAAAGCTGTACCGTGAAGATAATTACCAATACTACTAATTACATTAAATAAAGTGTACGAAAAAAACTGCCGTAAACGTTCGTCGGTTTCTGAAATATATTGCAGACCTCTTGGAAGATACCATGATTATCATATACCCTTACAATCAACCATCATCTACTATACTACCTGGAGGATGTCAACCAATGAAAATCTTAAACCCATGCTCTTCAAAATTGGTTTATTCTTCAGATATTCTGCTAGGGCGCGCGCGCGCACACAAACACACACACAAAGACCGATAGGGGTGAAAATAACCTCCTTGCAAGAGGTAGTACATGTCCTATACAGTAATGCACGGAGTAAGTATAAAGATGCAAGAAGCAGAGTATTCTCTCTCCCTCTCTACTAAGTGTAATGTTTCTTAGTTCTCCTCTCCCTCTAGAAATAAACTAGCATGAAAGAACACATTTTACCTATAAAAGAAATTCTAAAAGGGTAATGGGTATTAATCTCTCTCTCTCTCTCTCTCTCTCTCTCTCTCTCTATATATATATATATATATATATATATATATATACGTATATATCGTTTCTCTCTCTCTCTCTCTCTCTCTCTCTCTCTCTCTCTCTCTCTCTCTCTCTCTTCTCTGTGCAGTGTTTCTGAAGCCATAATCCGGACAATGTAACGACTCCCAGGCCAATCGCGGAGTGGCACCTCCTCCTCCTCCTCCTCCTCCTCCTCCTCCTCCTCCTCCTTTTCCTCCGAGGGCCCCGGAGGGCCCTTTGGCACTTCGGTTCAAGTGCCATTCGTCATGCACTGATCTGCACAGCCGTCAGGAGGCTCGCCCCCAAGACTAATAGCATATCAAAGGGCCGCCCCATGACAAAAGACCCTTAGCGAACTAGACAAACATATTTACATACTCTCGCCAAATGCCTTCAAAACATTCTTCTTTTATTTTTTTGACATGACTAGGCACTCTCTCTCTCTCTCTCTCTCTCTCTCTCTCTCTCTCTCTATCATCATCATCGCCATTTTTGTATAATTTTATTGGAATATCGATGAAAAAATATGCCATTTCAATATATAAACAAAGTTAAGGAAAACGGATACATACACACACTATATATACATACATACATACATACATATATATATATATATATATATATATATATAGTTATATATATGTATATATATAGTATATATATATCATATAATATATATATATATATATATCTATATATATATAAATCTTGGTAAAAATAGTTTGTTACTACAAAATTCCATCTAATAACAGGAGCCCACAAAAGCGCCAAAAGATTGAAAGTAAGTACTATATTTCAGAGACTGCGTCTCTCTCTTCAGGTAGATAATGAAGAGAGAGACACAGCAGTCTGTGAAACTTCCTTTCTATATTTTGGCGTTTTTATGGCTCCTTTTATATAGTTATATATATATCTATATATATATATATATATAATATATATATATATATATACTATATATTATATATATATATATATATATATATATATATATATATATTTATATATATCTGTGTGTGTCCTAAAAATCAAAACTCCTTCATCATTAATCAGTGTTGCGGTCAGCGTCTGCCATTTTCCTGTAGGCCTCTGGCTTCCTTCAGGTGTCATCGATGCTAGACCCAATCGATGGACTAATTAAAATAAAAAGATACTAACAAATCCTACCGCAGCGTTCGGTTAGTATTATTTCGTAAATACATCGTTATCCCTTCTGTTTTAATCTACAAGCAATGAGGTCTTGGCCTAGAGTAGACGAGTCTTCAATAAGAGTTACCCGAACGCTGCTCTGGCTCATCAAATGTGACGTACCGACTTCGTTGAGATTTTTCCTAAAAACCGAACCTTCGGAATGTAATAGAATGTAAAATCAATGCCAAAGGCTAAGTACTGGGACCTACGAGGTCATTCAGAGCTGAAAGGGAAATTGAAAGTTGGGGAGGTTTACGTGTATCAGGGAATCTCCTCGCTGGACAAGTCGGTTACGTGCTCGACTACCGATCTCAGGGTCCGGGTTCGATTCCCCGCTCTGCCAGCGCGGAATTAGAGGAATTTATTTCTGGTGATAGAAATTCATTTCTCGATGTGGTTCGGATTCCACAATAAGCTGTAGGTCCCGTAGCAAAGTAACCAATTGGTTCCTCGCCACGTACAAAAATATCTAATCTTTCGTGCCAGCCCTAGGAGAAGAGTTGTTAATTAGCTCAGTGGTCTGGTTAAACTAAGATATACTTAACTTAGGTGTATCAGCAGGAAAACCTCGCAGCTGCACTATGAAGCAAAATTGTTAGAAGAGGGTTAAGGAAAGAAAATATGAACGGAGGTACGGTAAAAGGAATAAAAGGGGCTGCAGCTAGGGGCCGAAGGGACGTTGCAAAGAACCGAAAGCAATGCCTACAGTGCACCGCATACAGCACTGACTGCACTATCTCCACACGGGGACTGAATCCCCGGTACCTATTTTTCCTTAGTGAAGCGAAGCGCATAGGTTTTGATCAACGCTTTTTATATATGGTGGTAAAGTAGGCATTATTTTATCACCTTGTGATAAAATCAGCTTTAAAACAATAGTCTGTAACAAAATAATACAGCAAAATAGACAGGATAAATTTAACTGCAAAATATCCTTTGATAATATAGTTTTTAATACGTGAGATAAAACTCACTGTAAAATAAATATGGAAAAACAAAGTTGCAAAATTTGTCAAAATGAAATGGATTATTGAATAATTTGTGATAAAACAGCGTTCAAAACAAACTGTGATAAAAGTCTGCAAAATAGTGCGTGATAAAAATATGAAAAATGACCTGTGATCAGATTAGATGTAAATTAGCCGTTGATAAAACAGTTAACAAGAATGATACAAAAGTCTAAAATAGCTGTGATAATATACTCTGAAAATATCCGGTGAGAAAATACTTTGATAATAACCTGTGATAAAACACTGAAAATATCCTGTGATAAATATTCTGAAAATATCCTGGGATAAAATACTCCGAAAATATCATGCGATAAAATACTCTGAAAATATCCTGTGATAAAATACTCTGAAAATATCCTGTGACTAAATGTTCTGAAAATATGCTGGGGTAAAATTCTCTGAAAATATCCTGCGATAAAATTCTCTTCAAATATCCTGTGATAAAATCCTCTGAAAATATCCTGTGATAAAATTCTCTGAAAATATCCTGTGATAAAATTCTATGAAAATATCCTGTGATAAAATTCTCCGAAAATATCCTGTGATAAAACAGCCTTTAAAATAAACAGTGATAAAGTACACTTTAACAAATCCAAATAGGGTGTAAAATAACCTGGGATAAAACAGACGATGAAAGGCTTTCACAAAATAAGCTGTAAAATACCAAGTTAGAATAAAAAATAGGTTGTAAAATACTGGAAGCGCATTATAAAATAAGACGCCAAGACATCCATTAATGAACCATCTGCAAAAAATATGACATCGCATTCCGCAAAGCTCTCTCTCTCTCTCTCTCTCTCTCTCTCTCTCTCTCTCTCTCTCTCTCTCTCTCTCTCTCGCAAATCAGAGAGCGACAATGTCTCACTAAATCGTGCTGGGCACAAGTTACCTAAATCGACGTCTGCTCACGCGAATTATGAGGTCGTCTTCATGATTTGATCATGATCACGATGATTACATTGTCCTCATTTTAAAGGTACGTGAAGATGTTTCTATCAGCGTTACATGGTCGTCTGTCACGTGCAGAAATGAACGTGACAATTGCGCTCTCATAAATTTCACGCTGAGAGTTAATTTCTTATTTTTGTCTTTACCATAAATTTAACTGGGCGCATTAAGTGCAGCAAATATTTTCGGCCGTTATAATTCTTATCAGTAAAAGGTCTAATAAGATATATTAATTTTTTTTACTTTTTACGTTTGAAGTTTATTTTCAGCCATTACAACGAAATATGATTCGAACTTGCGTTAACGTTCCCAATTGAAACATTTAACGAAAATAGCAAAGTCGTGAATTCTCAAGATTATAAATAAAGCAAAATTTAATATTCCAGAACCTCAGCCATTTTTATACAATCATGGACTGATTTTCTACGTACATTGTGATTTTTGGGTGGAAGTAATGCATTTTCAAAACGGCTCCATTTCCCATCCACTCTCTCTCTCTCTCTCTCTCTCTCTCTCTCTCTCTCTCTCTCTCTCTCTCTCTCTCTCAGAGTTCCTCCTTCCTCGTCGCCCATGATGTTACGGTCGGCTGATTTCCTCTCGTTAAGCACCACTTATTTCGTCTCTCCGCCCCGTCACCATCATTTACAAAACAGAAGAAATATTTATTCACATCGCGAGAATAGCCCGAAATACAGCTTTCCCATTTTAAGCGAAGGTGTTTACGAGTTCCCCCCACCCCCTCTTTCCTCTACTCCTCCTCCTCCTCCTACGTTCTAATTCCTCTCAGAGTGCTTCGCCATCTTCCGTAACTTTCGGCCGTTCTCTGGAGACTCGGAAAGATGCATAATATGGCCCATCTCGAGGGTTATTTATCCCTTTTCTTAAAATGGACCGGATAGCGTTGTGAGCGCCCCCGTCCACCTCTCCGGGTGAGAGAATATTGATAAAGCAAACAGAAGACGAGAGCGAACGAAAACAAGACGCCTTCGAGGGCGAGTTTGGACAGAGGGACACGGAGGAGGGCGCGCATCTCGAGCGTCAACTGTTTTGCTTGGCGCCTGACGATGTTGTGGTAGCAAGAGAACGATGGAGACCCTTAACGTCTTTTCTGTCTTTTTCATTTTTCGTGGCGTTTCCACCACCTCCCCCCTCCCCCAAAACCCCATTTCCCCTTTCACAAACTTGCTCTGTCACATGTATGAGTACGTACATGTTAACAAGCTGCCCACACACAAATTATATATATATATATATATATATATATATATATATATATATATATATATATATATATATATATATATATATACACACACACACAAAACACTCACCTGTGGGCCTTTACGAATTTTAGCAAGCATATCTGGGATGAGGTTGCTAGCCTCAGACCCTTCTCCAGCATATTAATCAGTGTTTACGTCAACACAGGCACAATTAATTTTCAGGCTCTCCAAAATTAATCTTCTAAATCTAATGCATTGCCGAATGTACTTGACGTCACGATAACAAAGGTCATTCAGATATAAATAATACGAGACAATATTAAAAAAAAAATTGTGAGCTTAAATGGGTACAATGGGTACGGTTTCATTATTTACGAGGGTTTCGTGTTTACAAATAAAATAACAGTTAGCCTGATTACATTGTAATATCAGGCAGGCGTTATGGGCCAACTTACGCTGGTCATGTCATGTTAGATTTATAAACCTTTTAGCGCCCTTATTTATTTATTTTTTTTCTAATAATCGCCACTTGTGTTTATATTATGTTTAGAGGTTAGTGGCAGCAAAGACAATCAGGTTTTTAGTTATCTGTAAAAGAACGTTAGTCATGATCGTGCGTCTAGCACCGCTACAGGTACCAACAAAACAAGCCACCACCAGACCACGGTCGAAAGTTTCATGGGCCGCGGATGAAAGTTTCATACAGCATTATACGCTGCACAGAAAAATCGATTGCGCCAAAGACACATCGGCGCATTTTTTACTTGTATTAGTTTGTAAAGAAATATTTTCTACGTTTAATGTCCAATACCGATCACAAACTATATGTTTAATTTTCCTTCTCGTATTTTACTGATGCCTAAATGAGGCCAGCCAGAGGGGCCATATACATACATACACATACATGCATACATATATTATATACATATTATATATATATATATATATATATATATATATACACACACACACACACACACATATATATATATATATATGTATATATATAGATATATATATATATATATATTAGTGGATGATGACGATGGTGAAAGGAAAATCATAGTAACTCTTAAGAAACGGGTTAATATAAAATTTCGATTTTTTTTTAAGCATTCTTTCATTTGAATCGACCATCTAATTTAGCCTCCACAATTCCGACAACGAAACGGCAAAGTCTAACCATTTTTTTGGCCCATGCACCCTTTCACCATATGTCAGAATGTCACGCTGCGCCCCCAACTTCCAGCGCCTCATCCCTTTCCAAATTTGTCTATCTCAAAAGGTGCATTCCAAATAATATACTACAACCAAATACTTGTGTTGTCTTAGAGCCAGTTTGAGCCTGCTAATCTATGGTCACAATTCACCCCTCTGAAACCGAAATTCCCTCCTGGTTGAGAACCACTGGTCCAAGGAAACTACTTCAAGAATTACGATCACAATATGTCTCTTACGGCGCTTGTTTGATTGTTTGTATGGTGTTTTTACATTGCATGGAACCAGTGGTTATTCAGCAACGTGAACAACGGCTTTGCGTGACTTCCGAACCACGTCGAGAGTGAACCTCTATCAACAAAGATACACATCTCTCACGCCTCAATGGAATGTCCGAGAATGTAACTCGCGGCCACCGAGATGGCACGCCATCACCATACCGACCACGCCAATGTGGTAAAATTTTAGCAGTCGATATGACAGAGAAATAAATATCTAGAAAAACAACTACAATGATAAAAGCGATATAAATCTCATGAGAACACGACGTACCCCGGAGAATATTTGTGGCAAATATTTGCTTTTAACGAAAGTCTACGGAAGGAAAAGAAACGAGTAAAAGTCTAATGATACTAGGTTACCATATGCATATATTAGAAAACATTAACCTTCTAACATCATACATATCAACATTCATGAACACGTACCAAAAACAGACCACTATTTGTGTGTTCAAAATATGCCTAAAATTAAAATGAAATAAAAAAAAGTGCGCATAAGACTCCGTAAAATAAAAACACTCTGGAATAGTGAAAAAAATAGAAAACCGAGAAGAGATAATAATATGGTCAAATAAAGAGGAAAGTGTACAAATAATATCCCCGTATTATTTTCTTGCGTTAACCAAAGCCTTTAAAGAAAAAGTAAAAAAAAAAAAAATATGTAGGGAACGGAAGTGAGGGTCCAGCACCGAAAATCACAGAGATTTTTTCACTTTCATAAAAAAAAGCAGAAGTACAAATAGATAAGTTGATAAGGTTTTTGCAGCACACAATCCGGGATTTTCTTTTTCTTTATTTACCTTTTATACTTTATACTTTTATGCGCTAATTCGGTTACCAGTTGTGGAATCTGAAACAGGGAGAGAGAAACCGTCACTCCGAAACTACAGATATATTTCAAAATGACAAGATCTTTTAAAATGAATTGATCGACGAAATTTTAATGAATTACTAACCTTCCTCCGGAAAGCATCTGGACATTTATCATAAACGAAATTTAAACGTTTGCAAAAGAAGACGTTATTCCGTGCTTCCCAAGAGGGGAAATGGACGCCACTTGGTTAACTAATTTAACAAATAAAATGGGAAACAATAACAGAGGAGGGAGGGATACAAGTTAGGTTAGAAAATTCAATAACGAAACCGAAAACTTCAACAAAACGGAAAGAGGATAAAACTATATACGAATTAAATTCCTTGACGAAATTGGAACCAAACCATAAGGCTCAAAATTACGGAATACGAATCTAGGAATTACGTTAAAAACACCATTATGGAATTATTTTAAAATCACCACTATGTAATTTAAAAGGAAAATTCTTCAAAACTTGTATATGAGTGACAGAAAAAACACAATTATTTACCGAAAACATACGACAATACATTTTAAAGGGGGTAATGGAAAAAATTTATAGTCAAATAACCAGGATAAAAAAATATCAAATAACCAGGATGAAAAAATTAAAATAACCAGGATAAAAAAATAAAATAACTATGATGAAAAAAATTCAAGAGACCGGAAAAAAAAATTCAAATAACCAGGATGAAACCTTGTCTTTTAAATAATGAGGATGAAACAAACAAGAATTCATATAATAAGGATGAAATTTTTTTTTAAATAACAAGGGTGAAAAAAAAATCAAATAACAAGGATGAAACAAACTAAATTTCAAATAACCAGGATGAAAAAATCAAATAACCAGGATAAAAAAACAAAAATTTCTAATAACTAGGATAAACAAATTTTAAATAACCAGGATGAAAAAATTCAAATAACCAGGATAAAACAAAATAACATTTGAAATAACCACGATAAAAAAATACTCAAATAACCAGGATAAAAAAAATAAATTAACCAGGATTAAACTAAAAAACATGAATCAGCATAATTACAAACTTGTCAAAACCCAAACACGTCACGCGCCTCTACGCCTCCTTCGGCGAAACGGGAATAAGGCAACAGGAAAGGAAAACACGAGATAAAAGAGAGATATGTGATAAGGCGGAATGAGTTCAAACACGGAAATGGTCTTTTAATGACTGCTTCTCTCTCTCTCTCTCTCTCTCTCTCTCTCTCTCTCTCTCTCTCTCTCTCTCTCTCTCTCTCTCTCTCTCTCTCACTTATCTTTCCCCTCTTCCGTCACTATTTTAGGAGACACTTCCGAAGTGGCTAAAGTGCCAGGAAGTGTAAATGCAGATGAGGATGATAATAATAATAATAATAATAATAATAATAATAATAATAATAAGAATAATAATTAATTATTATTATATTATTAATTATTATTATTATTATTATATTATTATAAAATTTATAATTATTATTATTATTTTTATGAATAAAACCAACACCTGAACTGTCATTACAATCACGTTCATTACTTAAAAAAAATGAACGACCTAAAATGACGAAATACAAACATACTGTGCCCAAAATTCAGTGTTCGGAGCTCCCAACAACCAAGGTCTCTCAAGGAAACGACAGAAAACGACCCCAACGCATAATTATCAAAACAAAGACAAAATAAATTCAAAGCAACGACAAAAACGTCATTGGCAACCTAGCGTACTTTTTCTCGTCCTTGCCTGACGAAACTACGAGGGCTTTCGTTCAGTCTATGAGTGGAACACCCATGAGAAAGTCCACACTGGAAATGTTGCTTTTAGATGCAACGACTTTCCAGACCCAAGTCAAACCAGCAACACCTGTGACACAGGTAAGGCCAGACCATCGGCGCCACTAATTAGTCAACCAGCATCCCGTCACTCGCGTTATTCCAAATCGTGAACAATCTGTTGACGGATCCTATATCTATAGGCAATTAACGGTCCCAGACTCGACCACCCGTAATAATAATATACGGCTACTTATCTGTCTATCTATCCGTAAGGAGGGTTGATCATTACTGATAATAATGTATATAAGGAAATATATACTTTGGACTCTTTCTCTCTATACGAGTGAGAAAATGTGCAGCTGGTTTAAATGAACATGAGACGACTGACGTACTCTTCTCTCTCTCTCTTCTCTCTCTCAATCTCGTCTCTCTCTCTCTTCTTCTCCTCTCTCCTCTCTCTCTCTCTCTCATTATATTTATATAACCTATATATCATATATTTCATAGTATATATATATAATATATGATATATATATATATATATATATTATATATACAATATAATATACTACATATAAATATATGTATGAATGTCACCAAAACAAAACATCGTTACAGTCATTAGAAATATGGAAAATGCCACTGTTTTGAGATTTAACCTATATGTTCCGTCATCCACATCAACAGTATCTTCCATACCACGATACAAACAACATTATTATTGGTGCTTAGTCACACACACAATACGAAAGGCTCTCCACGTCAATCCATTATTACCCCAGGATACAGTTTTCGTCGCAGTCCTTCAAATTACGACTTGATAGCCGCAGCTTTGAGAGAGAGAGAGAGAGAAGGGAGAGAGAGAGAGAGAGAGAGCTAACTGTGTCGTCTGAACTCGGCTGAACTACCAAGATTTTGATATACAAATAAAACAGTAATACGAATACAGAAAACAGAAGAGAGAGAGAGAGAGAGAGAGAGAGAGAGAGAGAGAGAGAGAGAGAGACCCTAACTGGGTGTCCTGACTTTCTTGAACTCACCGATCTTCATATACAAATTAAACAATTATACGAAGAGAGAGAGAGAGAGAGAGAGAGAGAGAGAGAGAGAGAGAGAGAGAGAGAGAGAGAGAGTGGGGTCGGCACTGCGCCTTGATGAGACACTGGGATACTGGGATTTGTCACCGGATTAAGCAGAGCATCACATATCAACAACTGGGGGACGAAAGGGAGCTGGCAGAGGAGGAGGAGGATGATGAAGGCTCGGGGAGGGAACAGAATGTGATAAACAAGGGAAGGGAAGAATGATAAGGAGAGACGTCTCACAAACCAAAACTGAAGAAAGGAAGGGTCCAGGAAGAGGACTCGTGAGGGAATGGGAAGAAGATGCAGACTACTAGAGAGAGAGAATGCCGAGGTAAATGAAACTAAAAAAATCTAAATAAAAGTTAGAAGACTGAAGAGAGAAGTATTAGAGAAAGGAAGGAATAAGAAGGGGGAAGAATGATAAAGAGAGAAGCGTGATACACTAGAGAGGATAATCATAAAAAAAGGGAATAAATATAAAAGGTTGAAAAGAGAAGTAAAATAAATTAGAAAATAGAGAAATTCAACAGTGAGTAGAGAGGAAGTAGAAAGGAAAAAACGGATATAGGATAGAAGATGAAGGAATACATGAGAGAATTAAAGAGAATTTAAAAACAGGGCAAAAAAAGGAAAAACAATAACGAAAAGGAAAACCAATAGAGAATTAAAGAGAATTTCAATAATAGGGCAATAAAAAAGGAAGAACAATAACGAAAAGAAAACCAATAGAGAAGTGTCTAAACGACCAACGAAATACAGAAGAAGAAGAAGTATAAGAGATAAAAACAAGACAATCCATGAGAAGTATGAAAGACAACTACTAAATAGAAAAAAAAGAGAGAGGAAGGGAATGCGATGCGTAATAAGCGAACAAAGGATAGGAATAAGAAATAAAAAAAAAATACGGAAGGAAGGAGATGGAAAAGTCACTTTACATTTTTTTTGGAAGGCGAAAGATGATGATTAAGAAAGGAGGAGAGAAAGAGAAAAGAAAATATGCTGGGATGGAATGGTGTTTGAGCAAGCACTGAAAGTTCGCAATATATATATAATATATATATATATAACTAAACTGTTTGCACTGATAAATATATAAGTATTTGAGTGTCGTGTAACCAGGTATATGCATACATCCATCTAATGTATTCGTAGCAAAATTAGTTAAATAAATCGATACAATTCAACTACTACCTCTGTTCATTTCGACAATTTACACCTATTAATGAAATGTCATTAGACTGATTACCAATGTATTTCATATTCCCCCATCTCCTGTGGCGTCATAATCTATTTATCCCCCCTTACGTTTTCCTTTCTTCGATAATCTCCGTCTCTCTCTCTCTCTCTCTCTCTCTCTCTCTTTGGAAATCCCAAATCTCTTCCACAGTTTACCTCTATATAAAATGTCACTCTCTCTCTCTCTCTCTCTCTCTTTATCCGACAATTTCAAACCCTTACGTTTCGTCGTACATAACTTCCTCCGTACTCTCTCTCTCTCAACTTTCACCATCTCGATATCATAACTCTCTTTCTCCTCGTTTCCTTTATATTTATCTCTCTCTCTCTCTCTCTGGAAATCCCAAATCTCTCCCACAGTTTACCTCTATAAAACTCTCTCTCTCTCTCTCTCTCTCTCTCTCTCTCTCTCTCTCTCTCTCTCACCGTCATCTCCCCTTCTATATACATACATAATTGTTGGGTAACCTCATCCTGTTGCTATCATTTCACACATGTTATCGCGGTGGTGTCACGTCTTCAAACATTTTGGTCTTAATCTTCAACTGCTGCTGTTATATGTTACAATCAAATGTCATATCAGGGATTTTTTTTTTTACTCTCTCTCTCTCTCTCTCTCTCTTTACTAGGGAGAGGAAGGGATGCTAGGGGCTGATGGGAGAGTTGTAAATTAGGGGTATGTGTGTGTGTGTGTGTGTGTGTGAGTGTTTGTATGTATGTACGTATATATACAGATAAACACACACACATATATATATTGACTGGTAAAAATGTTTCGTTACAACAGAATTCTATCTAATAAAAGGAACCCATATATATATATATATATATATATATATATACTATATATATATATATATATATATATATATTATATATAAAGGAATATGCCACAAGGGAAAATAAACAATGGAGTATCGAGAGATCGTTTGACGGTTCAAACGTCCTTTACTTAGCAGATGAACAGTTCATCTGCTAAGTAAAGGACGTTAGAACGTCGAAAGATCTCGCAGATACTCCGTTGTATATTTTTCCTCGTGGCATATACCTTTATTTGAGGATTTATTTTTCACGTTCCTAACTTTCGTGATTCAGTCTTTAAACATATCTATATATATATATATATATATATATATATATATATATATATATATCTCCAAAATTACATATGTATCTGGGTCAAAAGTGACTAGTAGATTACATACACACATACATATATGTATATATATGCATGATATGTGTAATAAGTATTCATGCATAATTACATAAAACTAATCCTATGAAAGTGTAATCAACTAATGGGAACAATGACAAGCCCTTTATAAAATTCCACACCCCAAAATCACACACATATATATACACCCACACAAGAACATGCACACACGCCTATCTCAATATATATGGGGGCCTGATGGCGTTTGCAGGTCCGAAGTTCACAACCTGCTTGTTTTAACGATGCCATTAAAGGAGTGATCAGCTCGTTAAACACGTACTTAACCCAACAGAGAGGCGATCGGCCCGTATGTGCCGTTTCTTGTTTTAATTGCGGTGTTTGAGTGGCTGACGAAAGGGGAAGGGGTGGGGGTGGCTTGCCCCAGGCCCCTCCGAAAGCAATGCTGGAGAAGGGGGGGGGGGGGGGTGGGGCGGGGGGGGGGGGGTGGAGGTTTGAATGTCGACGAGGTGCAATCTCTCTCTCTCTCTCTCTCTCTCTCTCTCTGCTTACCAGACAATTTTGAAACTATTTCGTGCAACACCTACCAACTCCTTTAATATAAATAATATACATATATATATATATTTTATATATATACTATATATATATATATAGACAATATATATATATATATATATCAAATATAAAGGATCCATTAAAACACTCTGGTTTAAAGCTAAGGACTATATTCCGGTGGACTTACTTCCACCCTTATCAAGTAGTGAATGACTGGAAGAGTTTCATTAGTGAAATATATAGCAGATGATGATAATTTATTTACATATACATATATGTACATACATACATTATATATATATATATATATATATATATATATATATATATATATATACACAAATATATAAATATATAAATCTACATATCTACATATCCTCCATACTCTCTCTCTCTCTCTCTCTCAATGACTTTATCACGTGAGAAAAAAATATTTGCCTCTTCATCTAAGGAGTAAACTGATATTAATGAACAGGATGATGTACTGTGCAGCCTCTCTCTCTCTCTCTCTCTCTCTCTCTCTCTCTCTCTCTCTCTCTCTCTCCCCGAGCTAAAACGGGAGCAAAAACTTCGGCGACATTTATCAGGGATCCTTGAGCGATATTCCCTGCCACATCCTACACTGTGGAATCCTTTCGTCGTCAGAACGAAAACACACCGGGCAAAATGGCGGCCGGGGGTTGCAAGGGGTAAATCAAACGGCAATGGAGTATATGTACAACATTGTTCTTTTAATGTACATTGTTCTTTTACCAATCTCACGAGTGACAGTTCGGCAACAACGAACAACGCATTTTTAAGGTCACCGTTCTGTTGAAATAGCAATCATTCATTTATCTGTTTATCAAGTTACTTTTATATTTTTTTTTCATTTTTTATTTTTATTTATAATAAGTGGATCTTTTCACGAGCGACAGTTCGGCAACTACGAGCAACGCATTTTTAACGTCACCGTTCTGTTCAAATAGCAATCATTTACTTATATGTTTGTTAATTTACTTATATATTTTCTATTTTTATTTTTATTCATTTTTATCATAAGTGAGATCTCTTCTTTCTGTATTTCCCTTTGCTTCTTCTTACTCCTTCCTAATGAACACCATATTCTTTGGAAGCTTGAATCTCAAGTCAATGGCCCCAGTGGTGGGTTTGTTCCATATGGATAAGTTTTATCTACTGAATAATAATAATAATAATAATGATAATAATAATAATAATAATAATAATAATAATAATAATAATAATTAGGTTATCATTCATGTACCCGTTATAAGTGGGTGACCAATGAGGATGTGACGACATTGCCTGTAACAGGTGTGAATCGTGTTTGTAAACACCTCGGCGTTATGCTTTTAGCAAATTGCAATTCCTCAAAGATAAATCCTAACTTGGTATCTTAACTTTATGTTCAAGACGTGTTTTTTAACCATCGTTCTTGCGTAAGAATAACAGCACAAATGCGACGCAGTGCGTAAGCTTATGAAAATACATAATTTAGGCACGTTTTTCTGCGCAAGGGAGAACAACCACCTCTGAAAACAGTGCCATATGAAAATAAAAGAATATGTAGTCAATTCATTAATGGGAATTATCTTAGGAAAATTATCTAATTCAACGCTGGTTTAATACTTTCGTTAATGGCCACGATTAATCACTTCTAGTATATTTAAAATATGGTACTACTCAGTAATCAACAACTTTTAAGGATAATAACTAAGGTATATCCTCTAAAACGTCGTGATAATCTCTGTCTCAAACACACACATATACTATATATATGTATACATAAATATACGTATATTTATATCACACACACATATATATATATATACATTACGATGATAAAACTAACTACTAAAATATATTACATTCTCACCCAAAACGAACAAACAAGCATGCACATTAAAAGAACTCACTCGAGTGGAAACGTTAACTGCTCCCCCCCCCCACCCCCCCCCCCCCCGCACCCTTCCCTTCCCAATTTTTTTCAAGACTTTCCCCCTCCTACCCCAACTCTCTTCCGTCTTCTCACTGTCCCATCCTGTTGCTCTTTCCTCCTCCCCTTATTTATATTGCCCTGTCCTTCCTTTATACTCTATTCGACTCCTGATTTTCCTCAAGTCGATCTAGTTTCCTATTTTCCCTTCCCTTCTACTTCTCTTTATTTTGTCTGTGTTTCTTCGCAGATTCTTTCGTTGCTTCCTGGTTCTTCTCTCAAACTCCTTTCGCCTTTCTTTGCTGCAATAAAGGTCTTTATGGGTCTCGCCTATTCGCACTTTCCAAGTCCTTTATATCTTTTCATTTCAATTCCTTAACTCCATCCCACCTTACTCCTGCCTTGCTTACTTTCTTCCAAGGCTTACTATGCCTCTCCGATTTCCATCTGCCTAACCCTCCCCCTCACCTTCCCCCTTTTCCCTATCTCCCCTATCCGCGGGTACACGCACCCCCCTCCCCAACCCCACCACCTATCTCTATCTGCCTCTCTCTGATGACTTAACCAAATGGGTTAGCAGTGTTTATGTCCAGCTGAGCCATGTTTGCCTGAAGGTGTGTTTGTTGGGGTTTGACACGCAATGCTTGGTCACTGTCACACTCCATTCATAGACTTTCAGTGAGACGGCTAAAGGAAGCAGCAAAAAAAGAAAAAAAAAAGGTTAGAGAGAGAGAGAGAGAGAGAGAGGGGAGGGGGAAACGAGCTTTAAGTTGTTTGTTTTTTTATTTCGTTGTGATGTAATTGTGTCTCAAGGAAGTGCGAACTTCCTTGGGGAGTTGAGAGACGATTAGAATGACTTTGTAGAATTAGGAGATATAGGTGTATCTGGTATTTTCATATAAAACTCATTTTCTGTAGGAGCTGAAAAATGACATAAGGTATTTTTACACTTACTATAAGAATCAGAAACTTCCATGGTGGAGTTGAGAGACGATTAGAATAACTTTGTAAAATTAGGAGATAGAGGTTATATCTGCTAATTTTCATATAAAATCTTATTTTCTGCAGGAGCTGAAAATGACATAAGGTATTTTTAACACTTACTTATAAGAATTCAGAAACTTCCTTGGGGGAGTTGAGAGCGATTAGAATGACTTTGTAGAATTAGGAGATAGAGGTGTATCTGGTATTTTCATATAAAACCTTATTTTCTGCAGGAGCTGAAAAATGACATAAGGTATTTTTACAGTTACTTATAAGAATTCAGAATGCAAAACCTACCGTTGGAGAGTTGGGAGAAAATGAAGCTTTATTCAAAGATGCTTAACTAATTTGCAGGATTGAAAACTGAGTAAAAGTTATTTTCAGGGGAGTCAGAGGGAATAAAATAAATTATTTTAAGAGGGCTTGCAAGAAGATGAAATGTATTTTGACACCTGAACAAAGATCACAGTTATTTTATTTCTATTTTTCAGCCGAGTTAAAATAAGAAACTGCTTCTCAAAGGAGTTAGACAAAAGTAAAAGTCATGTTTAGAGCAGTTGATTGAATGGAGGCTTATTTTTATTGTTTTTTCTACAGTCACTGATGGTATAAGTTATTTCGCAGAAGGTAAAT
The DNA here is from genome assembly GCF_015104395.2 of Macrobrachium nipponense. Taxonomy (NCBI): domain Eukaryota; kingdom Metazoa; phylum Arthropoda; class Malacostraca; order Decapoda; family Palaemonidae; genus Macrobrachium; species Macrobrachium nipponense. Next base: position 21,281,954 of record NC_061088.1, on the reverse strand, counting down.
GAAGGTAGAATGCATTTTTTAAAGAAATAACAAAAAAAGGGAGGTTTGTGAAATTTCAAATTTCGTCTTTTTCAGTAATTTCCAGGGGAGGCGCGAGCCCTACGGAAAAAATTAAATATTCTCTAATTATATTCGTTATTCTCTTAACAAAAGTGAGGAACTAATATTCAGAAGTTTCTTCTGGTTAGACTCTTTGGGTTGACCATATTTTATAATTATTGACCTCCCTCCTTATCCCTCGAAACCCCTTCTCTTTCTCTCTCTTTTTTTTTTATCTTCTTTTAAATCTGGGAGGGAATTTTACTCATGGATGCAATGGGGAGGGGGGCCGTGGAAGGAAGGACCAACTCTTAGAGGGGGCGTGGTAATGAAAAGTTTAAAAACCACTGGTTATTAGAGCCATCCCACCACTGAACTCTTCATGGATACGTAAACATTATGTACGGTAGTAGTGACCAGTGCTTATGCTAATCAGTGTATTATTAATGATATAGTGCATTCTAAAGGGTCCACAATAATAAAAAGTGTTAAAAGAGTCGTGTAAAATTTTTAAAACTTTACAAAAATCTTTCGAACCCTTCCCTGGGTTCATCTTCAGGGAAGGGTTCGAAAGCTTTTTATAAGGTTTTAAAAATTATACACGGACTCTTAACACTATTTATATGTGGACCCTTTAGAACATTATATATACTCTCGCGATGTATTGTTTTTTTCCCTACTACAATTACTGATATATTTACAAATTTTTCCGGGCAACCCTATAAGAGCTATATAATCTAGCTCAGTGGTTTGGTTAAGCCTCTTAATAATAATAATAATAATAATAATAATAATAATAATAATAATAATAATAATAATAATAATTTTTCTGATGTAGCCCTGTGAGAGCTAAATACTTTAGCTCATTGGGTTTAGTTAAATACTACTACTATTACTACTGCTACTACTGCTACTACTACTACTACTACAACTACTACTACTACTACTACTACTAATAATAATAATAATAGGTGCTGAGGCATAGATCAAGGGCTCCTCTTCTTCTGGTATAGACCGAATAGGAACAAACACAATAATAATAATAATAATAATAATAATAATAATAATAATAATAATAATAGTGAGAAAAGTGATGGACTACTAAGGAGGCAGTATGCAACCCGGAACCCAACACTATAAAAACCACCCAGTCGAAGAGAATGACTGTGACAAAGAAAAAAAAGTCACTATCTCCAAAAAAAGAAGAGAGAGAGAGAGAGAGAGAGAGAGAGAGAGAGAGAGGTGCGAATCACGATGAGAAATTATTAGCTAAAGTCATGTACCTAACACAGAGCCTCGGACCCAGTCAAATCATAACCAAAGATCCCTTTGAGCGCCGTCGGCAGCAGCCTCTCCCGAACCACGATCGTTCCGCCACGCTGAGCTTACATGCTTCCCACGTCAAGTTGATTGATAAACTGATTACGAGATTTATCTGGCGTCGTAACCACTCCGTCACGTGTTGTAGCTGCTGCAGGCACCTCCCAATCATCCCGACCACGGTCATTACTCACTCTGCCACAACCAAAACAGAGGAGGATCCTACGGGGATCCCAGGAGGAGGTTCCAAACACAATCCTGCATTTCATAGAGCGTCCTTGAGAAAACCCAGGCCGGGGGGTTGGGTCCTTTTATCGCCCGGAGGCTCTTGTCTAACGTTAACGGACAACAGGAGGAGGAGGACGCCGACGTGCAGACAGAAAAATGAAGAAGGCCGCGATCAAGAAGGGCACGCCGCCGCGGGGCGTATATATCTGTTCAACAGTTGTCGTGGGGCATTCTGATCTGACTGACGCTGCGGTAGGTCACCACTATAGTTCTCGCGGGTCCTCCGTGTTTACGTAGGCCCAGAGAGAGCCAGGTCCCTGATACATCCTCTCCCGGCGCGCTCTCAGGATGCCAAGTGACCCTGGCGCTTAAGGGCGTCGCACCCGTCCTTAAGGCTGCCGGCGACCGTCCTTACGGCGAGGAGGATTCTTGGGGCGATGCAGCTCGGGAGAGCGGGATTTTGGCGCCACATGCTTAAATAATTACCCATGATGCTCGGCGAGACAGACAAGTGAGGTATACAAGACGCCGACGCAGGTGGGGAGGATCAGCACTTGATATTTTAATCCCCTTCGGGGGAACGAAAGAGGGTGAGAGCTGCGGTATTATATGGGATGACGTTATAAGGGGAAGGAGGGGAGGGTTGGGGAGAAGCGAACCAGTTATTAACGTCCTAAATGATAGGGTAGGTGGGGGAAGGAGTATAAATGGGAATGAGTTATATTCCACAGCCATGATTCAGGGAAGGAATAAAGAGGGATAAAATGAAAAATAAATATCAAGTCTTGACAATATGAAAAAAGTAACTTTAAAAAGATGTAGAAAACAGAACAAAGTGTCGCCCCCAAACAAATCACAATTATGTGTCGGCTCTTCAACGAAAAAGAGACTGGTAAAAGCAATTATTTTAAAAACGAAATAATAATACAAATGGTTTTGACGTTGGCAATGAGTCACAGTGTGATACCACGATTAATATACTTTGTTAAGAATATCTAAAAAATCTTATAGTTTCCTATATAATTAAGTAATGAGAAAAAGACATATCTTATTTTTTCATTACTGATAACTAAGAGGAAATAAACTGTTTGGTTTTTATTAATAATTAAGTGGAAAAATATTAATAGTTAAATTTTAAAAATTATTTTCAGGCGTCTTTTATAAATTTGAAAACAAAGTGATTACCATTCGCTTATATTAATTACGGTGAAAAAAATATTTTAATTTTTTTTTATTAATCATCAAAAGTAAAAATAGAAGATTCAGTTTATTTTGGGTTTTCAAAGAAATAAAAAAAGGGTTTATGAAATTTAATTTTCAGATCTGGCCTAAGAAATTAAATTTTCGAAGAATGCTTGCATATTCAATCATATTTATGACTTTATTAACATCATTATCATTATCAGGATTAATGATTAATTCCCAGAACCTGAAAACGGAGGGGACAAGTTACGATTATAGTTAATAGTTAGTTATAGTAATAGTTATAAATACGAAAAGATATAGAACATTATCTCCAAATGGCGTATGAATGTGATAAAAAAAAATGGAACAGAATATGGGTAGTTCAAGTTTTTCATTTGCAATTTTTTTTAATGAGCTAATGCCCCCCCCCCCCCGCCCCCCCCCCTTTTTTTGAACCAGCTAACCTACAGCATTTTAATAAAATACACCAGAATAAGGAATTTAAGCCGAACGCCACGCGCCGGGACCTATGAGGTCATTCAGCGCTGAAACGGAAACTGACAGGAAAAAAGGTGTGAAAGGCGTAACAGGAGGCAAACCTCGAAGTTGCACCATAAATCAATTGTTAGGAGAGGGTGGATAGCAAGACTGTAGGAAGGGAATATGAACGGAGACACAGTAAAAGACAATTTTAATGACCTAAGCCTAAAGATAAAAAGAAATATGAAATACGAAATAAGAAGTGTTAGCAGACGGTGGAAAGTAAGATGGAAGAAAGAGACTATGAACAGAGACACAGTACGCTAGTATTTTAATAGCCTAAGCGCTTACTCAAGATACAAAGAAATATGAAATAAGAAAGGTGGCACTGACCATTCTGCTTTTCAAAAGGAAGGATGGTTATAATTCGAGAAAAACAAAAGAAGCAGGGAGAGAATTCAAAAGCGCAGTGGCAGAAAGCAAAATAAACAGATATGACATCGAAAGTTACAAACGAAAAAACAAAATTTCATCCAACACATTAAGAAAAAAAAAATCGGTTAATCAAGGCATGAACTGTAGAATTAAGTATGAAAAAAAATTAAATACTAAACTTCTGAGATTCTACTTAGATTATCTATATAAAAATGATCAGTTTGAAAAATGATGTGAACGTAAACAAATGAATACATTACAAGAAATTTAATTTCAGTTTTTACAAAGAGCTGCGCCCCTATATAATTATTACTACTGTCTGACTAACTACAACTGACGGCGAATCTAGATGCCTATCATTTAAATTACGAAGGTCTGAAATAGATAAAATTTGCCTATTAAGTTTATTCAATGTAAATGACCTGTTGATTTAAATCTGATTTATATTTAATTTCAACAGAATTTAACAGTTGGTTTAAATTTAATTTACTTTTACTCTCATCAGAATTTAACATGACAGTGGTGGCTCTGAGTGCTCAGATCCCAGTCATAACAAAATAAAGGTTTATAGGAGTTTAAAAGAATTTTCCTTTCTATTCATCTGGCCTATTTTGATGTGGTGACAAGCTAGGGAGGGATGTAGTAAAAAACCACACACAATATATATACATTATACACACACACACACACACACACACACACACACACACACACATATATATATATATATATATATATATATATATATATATACACATTTAGTTTTTGCATTGAATCGAACAATTTTCCAAATCTGTTAAAACCATTTGCAAATCTGTTAAACCTCCTATTTCCAAGTCTGTTAAACCTCCTATTTCCAAATCTGTTACACTATTTCCAAATCTGTTAAACCTCGTATTTCCAAATCTGTTAAAACTCCTATTTCCAAATCTGTTAAACCTCGTATTTCCAAATCTGTTAAAACTCCCAAAGAGCTCTTAAAACACGCAATTACTAGCCAAAAAATTCCTCCCTTATTTTTAATTAACACATAAGTGTTCTAAGCCTCTCCCACTAGCAAACACTTCTCGCACTTCTTACTCAAGAATAAAACGCTGTAATAACTTAATAGCTATATATTGTATAACAATAATTTCCTTTACTAAAATAGCAAAGTCAAGGTAAGGTATGTGTGAGTAAAAACCCATGCATTAAATGCATATATCATCTACAGTATATCAATGCAACGTAATGTGCAAAAACACAGCACATAATTTACAGCTAAAACGTACAAATAAATAAAAAGATATTAAGGCATAAATAGAGAAAAAGGAGTAAATACTTAGGTAAAAACCCACGACAAACATTCGCAATGAGACACCAGCTGTCAGTGGCGAACCTTCCGAGTTAATTCACATCACATGCGCAACAAAAGGGAGGAGCAAAACAGAATGGATAAAAACAAGCAAAAAAAAGAACAGGAGATGATAACTGCAGTCCGACAATGAATTGGCGGAAACAATAGACACCAGACCCCCAACAATTGGACGATACGGACCCCCCAACAACTGTGTGTGACTCCATACAGTAATAGACTCGAGGGATTATCTGTTCCGATTGATACAAGTGTCACAATCTAATGCGATAAGTTAGGATTAGAACCCTTATAGCTGATGCTTCTGCGACGGGAGGGAGGGAGGGAGGGAGACATCCACCCCTCCCCCGTGGATAGGTCACAGTCTGACGGTCCCGTAGAGTCGGATCCAGCAGACTTCCAACGAGATTTTCGACCGTAGGTGTGTCCCGTTGACTCTGGGGTCAGAAACCGCATCTTCGATGTGCCTTTAGTGCGATTTGCAGGGGGGATATGAAGGTATAGGGCCGTAGTCTCTAGAAGCGATAATCCTTAGGTTTGATTAATTAATTTGGGCCTTAAGGCAGCGGGAAAAGTTGGGAGGATTCGCTGAGAATTCATCAGCTTGTGTGGTGAGAGACTGACAGAAAGAGAAATAGAAAAGGGGGAGTGATTTAATGGATGTATTGAAGAGGGGGAGAGACAATAAGGATGGAAATCCTATTACATTTGCGCTATAATTTGACCCGTGAAATATGTCTCCCCCTACCCCATCCCCTCCTCCCCCCACCCATCCACCACCACCAAGGACTGGCCAGGGCTTGCTAGGAGTCAATAAGGCCGGCCATCCTGTAAGTCCCAAAGGCTTCTTTGATCCATAAAGGGGAGACGGGGTAGGGGGCGGGGGTTAATCCGTGTCTTCAAGTGTAGGGTACCGAGAGAGAGAGAGAGAGGGAGAGGGATAGAGAGACAGAGGTGATTTCAAATCAAATAAAATATTCATTATTTCTACACAATTGCGCAGATGGCTGCTGCCGCCTTTGCTCCTGGGAGGAGGGGTGGTGTGGGGGGGGAGAAGGGGGAGGGGGACTTACCGTCGCTAAGTGGTGACGGCCGCGAGAATATGGTGTTAATGGTGATTTCGGGGCGGGGACAGGGGTTGATGGTGAGCATAATGATACGTCGTGGCTATCGAGGGGGGTGATGATGACAATGATGATACCGTAGGGGGTTGGGTGTTAAAGGGGGGGGGGAATCTCCGCCAGAGGAATTAATGTACAAATGTACCGAATTACTTTTCTGGAGTAGCTATGGTGAGGGCGCACCAGCGGCAGTAGTTAGACACGTGGGGCTCCGCCCTCGGAACTATGCAAGTGATTATGTGACACGCTGGAGTGAGAGCGAGAGCGATATATAAAATGATAATGATAAAGATGATGATGATGATGGGCATAATGAAGCAGCGATTGTAAACAGATCGTTTTTGGGTATAAAACGACCGAGAGAATAATGACACGTAATAATTATATTATATGATAAAGATGATGAGAATAATGAAGCAGCAATCGTAAACATTTCGTTATTGGGTATGAAACGACCGAGAGAATAAATAATATGACACTTAAGTAACAAGTATTCGCAATCACGTCATGTATTATTATTATTATGAAATAATGACAGCAACATGAGGCAGCGCTTACAAATACTATAAGTATGTTAAAATTATGACGGTAATAATTTTAACATACTGATATAGTATTTTTCGCATTAATTATGACCATAACCGAAGTAAATGCGAAAAAATGTAGCAGAAATCGCACACATGTAAAATAACCTTTAAGAAATACATCATTTCTTAAGGAAAATTATTTCTCAGGATATAAATTTTTTCTTAAGATGTAAATTATTTCTCAAGAAATCAATTTGTTTAGAAATCAGTTACTTCTTAAGAAACAAATTATTTCTCAAGAAATCAATTTGTTTAGAAATCAGTTACTGCTTAAGAAACAAATTATTTCTTGATATAAATTATTTCTTAAGGAATAAACTGTTTATTAAGAAATCAATTATTTCTTAAAGAATAATTTCTATCCAAAGAAATAATCTACACTGCATAACATTTAGGGTTCTATTCTTGATCAACAAAAATATTCTGAAGCCTGAAATAAAATACCTATGTATACCGACCATCAGGTAAGTATACATAGATTTTAGTCTAGATGATAATGTTGACTCCATAATGTATTGATGTACCATATCAAGATTTAATACTTTTAATTTTTTCATTTATTTTTAAGAAAGACCACTTGGGCAGAAGCCTAATGCCTTTTTCTAGCCCAGGCCCGTGAAAAAGAGTAAACAACTGAAAAGACAAGAGCGAGACTTAACCACCAAGGCCTACTCTCAGTTTTTTTTGTAAAAGAAAACTATTGAAATGGCTCTGTCTGTCCCTTCACCCTCATATCTTAAAAACCTCTGAGGCTAGAGGGCTGCAATTTGGCATGTTGATCATCCACACTCCAGTCATCAAGCATACCAAATTGCAGCCCTCTAGGCTCAGAAGTTTTAATTTTACTTAAGGTTAAATTTAGCCATGGTCGTGCGTCTGGCACCGCTATAGATGCCAAGAACACAGACCACCATCGGGCCGTGGCTGGGAGTTTCATACAGCATTATATGCTATACAGAAAACTTGATTGCGAATTAGGAGCTTCGGCGCAATTTTAACCCTGTTAACTTGATTAAAGAGAAGATTAGACAACCCAAGTTCGATTCTGGTGTGAGACGAAGCTACACCACAAGTTCCGTTTAAGTTTACTGCGCCTCTTTTGACCTAAAGAGCGAATTGTGTGCCTGGTAGCTGACCAACTAGGGTGGGTCGTAGACAGGGTAACAAGGGCATTGGATTAACTGTTGCATTTTAAAAAAATATTTTACAGGAAAATCGTAAAACAGAAACTTCGGTAGGGTTATCTCTCTCTATCTGTATGTATATATACATACACACACACACACATATCACACACACACACACACACACACACATATATATATATATATACATATATATATATATATATATATATATATATATATATATATATATATATATATAATATATATATATATATATATATATATATATTCCACCTCTCTCGCGACACCTGGAATAAACTGCCGCCAGAAGTTGTAAACAGCAACAGTGTGTGGAAGAGTTTAATTTAAAAGAAAGCTAGACAAAATCCTTACAAGGGCACTGTGAATGAACAGTAAAACCTGCTTCTAGAGATAAGCGAGTACACGATGTCTCCTGGGACCTATGAGGTCATTCCACGCTGAAAGGGAAATTAAAGAGCAGAAAGGTTTGAAAGGCGTCACAGGAGGAAAACCTCAAAGCAGTTGCAATACGAAACAATTGATAGGAGAGAGTGGAGGAAATATATAAGAAAGAATATGAATGAAGGTAGAGCAAAATGAGTGTAAGGGTTGCAGTTAGGAGACGAAGGGACGTTGCAAAGAACCTTAAGTAATGCCTACAGTCCACCGCATGGGGTGCACTGACGGTACTAACCTCCTACGGGCGTGAATCATCTGGAATCCTTGACTGTTCTGCCAAGGATGCAGAGTAGTCAGTAACTCAGAGATCCTATTTATCTTCGCCCCCCCCCAAAAAAAAAATCGTCCACATCCGTGACTCAAAAGCACTACTAATATTGTTCGCCCATATTTTGCAATACCATCAATGACACCTTTAACTGTTCTTACAAGGAATTTAAGAATATTACTGAAAACAGACTCTTACAAGGAATTTAGGAATATTACTGAAAACAGACACTTACAGGAGAACACAAAAAGATTCTTTATGCTTAGGCAACTCATAGGTAATCATTTTCCTTTTAATCAAAACGTGATGACAGGAGCATAAAACAAAAACAAAAACAAAAATGACGCTCCTACGATAATGAAAAAGATGCTTTTGCAAGCTTATATTATATCAATAATTCATCCATTTTTTAATAAAGACACGCGCGCGGATAAATTGAGTTTTTCGCCCGCTACAAAATTCAACACATTTTCATAGCCGATCGCTAATGTCATTAAATTAATATTGTTAATGTAATTATGACAGGGGCTCGAATAATGCGCTACTAACCAGTTTGGTGGCCAGACAAACTGTCATCATCAAGTTTGTTCAGTTCAGTAATAACAACAAAGACACCGGTAATAATTATAACGATTTTTATTTAATGTTAATTCGTGTATTGTTTTTCTCGTTAACACCATAATCATTGGCTGATTATGAAAATTCCAAAAGTCCTAAAGTATCATTTATCTATTTATCATCTTAATCTGATATATATACAAACACTGAGGTTACGTATATATATATTATGGTATTAAGTATACTAATCAGTGGTAGTGTTATAGTGATATAGATTAGATAGTATTAAGATAAGATATACTTAGACTTGGAATTTTGTTTAATTTTTAATAAAGTCGAGCAATGGAAGTTACTGGGTATGGGGTTTAACGAAGAAATAAAAACAATAAAGACCACAACACACACAGCAACACGACGACATAAATTAATAAATAGGTAGAAGTAATAGCGGCATATAGAATTATATTAATATAAAGCCCACGTTCGTGCAATCCTTGCAAAAGCAAATATGGAAGTCCATATAATCGCACATAAAATAGCTGCAACTATGAGCTGCGGCCATAATCTTTGCACAAACACATGAACGGCACAAAAGAGCCGTTCAATAAGAAGAAATGCATGTAATCCAGGCGTTGATGGAGTGGGCTATGCCTGAAGGAGAGAGAGAGAGAGAGACCAGAGATGGGAGGGAGGAGAGGGAGGAGAGGACGAGAAAGGTTAAAAATATCAACCCGCCGCGTGCCCAAATATGTCAAATCCTCCCCGCCCCGCCATTCATTTGTCATGCTTTTCCACTGGAATAGATTTCAAGAAAAGTAGAATGACTAAAATGAAGCTTCAAGCAAGTCAGTTGGCCTGCCTAACGTCTTCGTCTCTCCTTCCCGTCTGCGTCTCTCTTCTCTCTCTTCTCTCTCCTCGTCTCTCTACTAATCTGTCAATTCGTTGATTGGATTGGAAGGGGAAACGGAGAAGAGGAGGCGATAGGGGGAATGGTCGGGCGTAAAGAGAGAGAGAGAAGAGAAGAGTACGGACGTACCCAGCCCCCTTATTGCCCGAAAAGCTAACTCCCTCCCCTCCCCCCTCCAACCTCCCCCATTTCCCCTTTTGATCTCCCTTTTTATTGAAATGCTTGAGATGAGGATCCTCCATGTTGGATTTACTCACGGTGTGAATGGATGATGCTTCCATCCGGTTAACACAATAACATCAGAAGCAGAATAAATCGTTGTTGGTTTTTAATTCAGAGGCGAATTGAATTAATTTAATTTAACTACGGTGGATGATTGTTGGGGGGGGAGGGTTGGGGAGTGGCCAATGGGGAGGATGTGGATGGAAATGTATACATTACTAAAATAATATATAGTATCTATATTATATTATGGATTATATAGGTATTTTTATTTGTTGTAATATATATAAACTTATAATTAAATTAGTACACACACTAATAATATATCGCATATGGAATAACTATATATGTACATGTCTATATATCCAATGCATATGTACAGTATTAATATAATCATTCACTTACATATCATTACAACAGTATCATTTTACTATACAGTATCTACACACAATAAATAATGTATATTAATTTATATCGTGTTGAATGTATATAATAACTGCATAAAATGCATTGGATTCTATAATAAATCTATGTATATGCATACATAGATAAAGTATAAAATAATAACTTAACATAATATACTACTATTATATTATTATATATATAGATAAAGATTTAAATACAAATACACATACATAACATCTATCATACATACCATTAACTTAGAAAATGATTAGATAATTAATCTCCCAATGTTTTTATGTCTTGAGAATCGTACCGGTTTATAATTAATTTTATGTTTTAGATTTTGGTTTATAGTTAATTTTATGCTTTAGATTTTATCTTCTTTTATATTATGCTATTGCATGAAAACATCACTTCTAAGTAAAGCATGCAATAAAAACGCAGAACCCATTTACTTATAAAACTAGTCTACTAAACTCAAACAACAAAAGAAATGAAAAATAATTCATTCAATAGGACAAAACGATTCGGTATGATGATAGTTCATTGTGGAGATACAACATTTAAACTAGGTGCCACGTAACAAAATAATAAGCTTGCTAAAAATATTAATGTGACGTCAATTGAAATAAAATAAATAATTCGTGGAATTTAGAGCCAGTTCATTAAATTGAAACTACAAAACAAATGACGCAGAAAATTAAAGTAATATAAGTGAAAACGATTTGATATTGTGATAGTTCACTGGGGAATGCTGGTTTAATCTGTTTCTTAAATAAATTCTTCTTCTGTTACTTATGAATGCAAGTAATTGAGACCATGAATTGTTTACTAAGAAGTAATTAATATTAGAATGCTTAGTTTAATCTTAAGGTTTCTTAAACTTAAATTCCTTCTTACCGAACGTTTTGACTTTATGATATGTCCAATTAATAATAACCACGTATTTCACGAATTAATTACAATCAATCAATAATAATGAATAATAATAATAACCAATAATTAATAATAATTAATAATAATAATAATAACTATAGATAAATAATAATCAATTCAACTGTTAAATTAGTTATTATTATTATTATCTATTATTATGATTATGTTATTAATTATTAAAAAAGTAAAATATTGCTGCCTCAGCTGCATTAATTTTTATATTAGGAAAAATAGAGGAGAAAAACCTTTATAAAATAAATTAAGAATAATAATAATAATTAATAATAATGAATAATAAATAATAATAATAATAATAAAATAATAACAAAATAAAAAATAAAAATAATAATAATAATAATTATTATTATTATTATTGATTAGTTATTATTAGTTAATTATTTTAACATAACTTATAAGTTAATTTCGTTGAAATAGAATAAAAATGCTTAATATCTATTGTTAATGGTATAAATATTTTACGACCTTTTTTTGATAACTTGAAGCAAAACGTGCAAGAAGAACTAGTCCATCTCATTAGAGAAATCTCCAACGAGGAAAAAAAATAAAAAAATTAAACCCGAAAACAATTAAATACGAAACCAAATTAAAGTTACATCCGACTTGCTTGAATCCTATCTTTATTTAAAACTAAAAATCTGACACATCGACAGTTTCAGACAATAACAAAGTAACAGGGAGGAATTGTTTACTTTGTAAAAATATGCCAGTATTCAACGACCAATGCAAAATTGAATGAACAATTCCCCCGTTGCCCCCGTTGCATCTTAATGGAGAAATTACGTGTTTTCCCATTTTATCGCTCTTTCCACTCGACGAAAACTATGCAGACTGGATTATTTTAATTATGTTATTATTATTATTCTTAGATATTATTTTATTATTTATTAATTTTTTTTTTTATTTTTTTTTTTTTTTTTTTTGCTCTGATCACAGTCCTCCAATTCCGACGGGTTGGGTATAATTTATAAGTGTGGGGTTCCGGGTTGGCATCCCTGCCTCCTTAGGAAGTCCCATCACTACTTCTTACTAGTGCGGTGCCGTTTCTAAGGATACACACTCTTTCTGCAATTGAGGCCCGGAAGGTGCTACTTCAGCCTTCTAGTTTTTGACTAGATTCGCCTTTTTCAAGGGATCTTGGGCATCGTGCCTAGTGCTCCCTATTGATTGCAATGGGTACGAGTGGTTTCCACTGGTAGATCCCATATCCTTCTTATTTCTATTTTCAAGATCTTGGATTACTTATCCAATTTTTCCCATCTACTTTCTCTTCAGAAGCTTCTGGTGTCCCCATGGTATTTTGCTGACATTCACAATGAAGTGATACTTTCTTCTTGACCCTTTGGTCATCAACGTCACGTCTGGTCTGTTTGCACGTAATCACCTATTCCGTTTCTGATGACCATTAGTCCCAGAGGATCTGTTTGCTTGAATCGTTTATTCATCAACTTCCCTCAGGTTGGTTTACTCCGTACCGACTTTATTACAGCAAGGTAGCTGATGTTCTTGCACCAGGCCTCCAGTGGAGGGCTTGTTTTGGCGCACTGCAATCGATGCCACTTTCCTACTTTTTGTTACTGGTTTTCTGATGGCATATTGCCGGAGGGCTATTCACTTGCTAATGAGGTTTATGGTTTCACTCTTTTCGTACTTGCACTTTTCCCTACAATATGGGAGCAGATTGCATTTCCGTCTATCCGTACTGTTTGAACAAAATAATCTTTCTTTAGGGCCTGATCTTGTGCCCTGCTGTTATCATTCCTTCTGTTTCCCTTCTTTAGCTCTCCCCTCTGTATGCCCGATTGCCCGGAATTGTCCATCGCTGGCTAGTTCTTTAAGTAATCGTCTCATGTATTGTCCGTGCCGGATTGGTTTTGTTGGTTGCCAGCCGATTTCCTCCTGTTATTTCTTTGACCGGACTTCCCTGTTCTCTTTGTATAATTCTTTGGTTTTCGTTCGTTCGCTTTTATTCAGTCCTTCTTCCCATGCACTCTTTTAGTCCCACTCGGTCTTCACCTTGGTTTTCAGATTATTGCCCCAGTGCTCTGTTTTTCGATGTTTGACGCAGTTCCTCCTTTATACTGAGTAGTTAGTAGTAGTAGCAGTAAGTAGATTAGTAGATAGTCGTCGTTTCGTCGTCGTCGTTCGGTCGTCGTCGGTCGTCGTCGTCGTCGTCGTCGTCGTTTATTATTATTATTGTTACGTAGCAGATGAAACCTATCCATATGGAACAAGCCCACCAAAGGGGTCATTGACTTGAGATAAAATCTTTCAAAGAATATGGTGCTCATTAGGAAGAATTAAGAGGAGGTAAAGCGACATACAGAAAGAAGAGATCCCACATCAAAAAAGGAAAAATAAATTAATAAGTAGATCAAAATGTATCAATAAGCAAGAATAGTATTAGAGTAGTAATCCATTGCATTTTCGTTTGAACTTCCGAAGTTCCAATTGAACTTCTGAAGTTCCAACTGCACGACATCCTCTGAAGGGAGGCTGTTCCAGAGTCCCGCGGTGTGAGGAATAAAGGACCTCTGGAACTGAGAAATTCAACAACGAACGTCAAAAGTCAATTGTAAAATCTGAAAATACGCGGGAAAAAAAATAACTAAATATTGGACATGAAACAATGAAATACCAAGCAACCGTGAGCAATAACAGAAAACTGGAAAAATTTATAAAAATGTAAGTAAATGACAGTTCCGTCGAAACATAAATTTGACAGATCCTTATTAGAATTTTGTATTGTTTTTGTGTTTCGTGCTTCATATGATTCAGTAACCGAGGAAAATCCCAGGTCCTAACTCATATGGACCGTGAAACACAAATGCAATATAAAACCGTAATAAAACACACTGGGAAAACCCAAAACGCGAAAATTACGACGACTCGGCAAACAATGAAACCATTTAAGTCTACAAGAAAACAACAACAACAACAACGGATTTGGAAAAAAGAAAAAGAAGAAAACAACGGATTTGGAAAAAAGAAAAAGAAGAAAACAACGGATTTGGAAAAAAGAAGAAGAAGAAAACAACGGATTTGGAATATCATTTAGACGACACCAACAGCAACTGTCGCTCCTCAAAGTATAGCAGAATAGCAGCAGCTCCTCGGCTGCACCTGACAAATGATCTATATAATCCTCCGAAGACGAGAGGGCGTGTCAGGGGAGGGGGGGAGAAGAGGCAATCAAGATATTAAGATATTTACGCTCTCTGAAATATCTATTATCGCCAAAGTGTTGAACCCAGAGTTTCTCAAACGAATATTCGCTCTCGCAGACGTTAACGATTCATACGTTGCCATGAAAAACAACGAGTCTAGAGCGCGTTATG
>NC_061088.1:21244446-21264446 GCF_015104395.2 Macrobrachium nipponense | reverse complement strand
ATTATTATTATTATTATTATAGGTATAATAATAATAATAATAATAATAATAATAATAATAATAATAATAATAATAATAATAATAATAACATATAAGTAATAATAATAATTGTTACTATTATTATTATTATTATTATTATAATGATGAGACAGAGAGAGAAACTTGTAGTAGTAATAGCAGTAATAAAGCAACATTCAGCAACATTGAGAAATCCTTGATAAGGAAAATAGAGAAGACTCTATGCAAAATTAATGGAGCTGATGCAGCAATCCTTTTCAACAAGACTTGTTTGAAAGAGGGTCTACTCCCAAGATATTATTATTATTATTATTATTATTATTATTATTATTTTTTTTTTTTTTTTTTTTTTTTTTGCTGCTCTATCACAGTCCTCCAATTCGACTGGGTGGTATTTATAGTGTGGGGTTCCGGGTTGCATCCTGCCTCCTTATGAGTCCATCACTTTTCTTACTATGTGTGTCGTTTCTAGATCACTCTTCTGCATGAGTCCTGGAGCTACTTCAGCCTCTAGTTTTTCTAGATTCCTTTTCAGGGCTCTTGGGATCGTGCCTAATGCTCCTATGATTATGGGTACGATTTCCACTGGCATATCCCATATCCTTCTATTTCTATTTTCAGATCTTGATACTTATCCATTTTTTCCCTCTCTTTCTCTTCAACTCGGGTGTCCCATGGTATTGCGACATCAATGAGTGATACTTTCTTCTTGACTTTGTCAATCATTATTATCATTATTAATTATTATTATTATTATTATTTTATATTATTCTTATTTTTTTTTTTTTTTTTTATTTTTTTTTTTTTGCTCTATCACAGTCCTCCAATTCGACTGGGTGGTATTTATAGTGTGGGGTTCCGGGTTGTTCATCCTGCCTCCTTAGGAGTCCATCACTCTTCTTACTATGTGTGCCGTTTCTAGGATCACACTCTTCTGCATGAGTCCTGGAGCTACTTCAGCCTCTAGTTTTTCTAGATTCCTTTTCAGGGATCTTGGGATCGTGCCTAGTGCTCCTATGATTATGGGTACGATTCCACTGCATATCCCATATCCTTCTTATTTCTATTTTCAGATCTTGATACTTATCCAATTTTTCCCTCTCTTTCTCTTCACTCTGGTGTCCCATGGTATTGCGACATCATGAGTGATACTTTCTTCTTGACCTTGTCAATCAACGTCAGTCTGGTCTGTTTGCACGTATCACCCTATCCGTTCTGATACCATAGTCCCAGAGGATCTTTGCCTGATCGTTTTCTATCACTCCTTCAGGTTGGTGCTCGTACCACTTATTACTGCAAGGTAGCTGATGTTATTATTATTATTATTATTATTATTATTGATTATTAGTATTATTTATTATTATTATTAGTATTATTATTATTATTTTATCATAGTAAAAAAATGAGTTTACCTTTAAATTGAGTTTAACTTACAAGCCTAAGCATCAAATCAAGACAGAATATTACCAAACTGTTTGTAAGGAGCTTGGAGACGGAACAGTTGTTCTAGATAAATAATCACATCACCGCACAGTAAACTAGCCCTTGGATGGGTAACCACGACATGGTAGAAGCGGCTGCATCTCAGTCCGCTAACCAACCATCCGTGGTTGAGGGCATGGGGCCAGCAACCTCACCCAAAAATGGCTTCCTAAGAACCGGAAGGAAAACACCATTGGAACCTATACTCGAGGTTTGACGCCTCAGCGAGTATTGAAAAATAAATAAATAAATAAATATTAATTGTTTTGGTAATCTGGCGTTGCAGCGTTTATGGTCATCACTAATTAAAAAAAATACTTATCCGGGCCTCATACAAACACCGACATCTTATAAAAAAATTATTTATGGAGTTGCACCAAAATAATGAAGATTATTCCAATTCCGCCATCTTCCAAACAGCAGCAGGTTACAAAACACAGGAAAATGAAGAAAATAAAAGTTGTACATTTAAGAAATTAAGAAAATAATTTCAGCAAATCAAGCAATTTTTTTGTCCTCTCACGGAAAAAATAAATCAAGAACATAACTACCAAACCCCAGAGAGAGAGAGAGAGAGAGAGAGAGAGAGAGAGAGAGAGAGAGAGAGAATAACTGTAATGGCATTAACCTAAATTATGTAAATGTCTTCATCTTAAGCTTATTCATGACAAACACGAGTAGGGTTCCACTAACTACCTTTTGCTGGTTTCCTCCTTTTTCGTATCACGAGAGAGAGAGAGAGAGAGAGAGAGAGAGAGAGAGAGATGAAAAAATAATTGTAATGACACAAATTATGTAAATAACTTCATCTTTGGCTCCTCTACGACAAACACAAGTAGAGTGCCACTAACTACCGCTTTCGACTTTCTCTTTTTTTGCCTCCCCTCCCGAGAGAGAGAGAGAGAGAGAGAGAGAGAGAGAGAGGGAGAGAGAGAGAGAGAGCAGTCGGGGAGTTTTGGGAGAGGGTGTCACATTCGGTTCTGACGGAAGTGGCCCTAAGACGGTTGTTATTTGTCGAGGTGTCATAGCTATTGGGAGCCGAGAACGAGTGACGGGCGGGGTTAGATATGACAGCAGGATGACAGACGCCTTCGGTGATGATGGTACTACCCTCCCTCCCTCCCTCCCTCTTCCTCCTTCCACCTCCCTCTTTACCTTTTTCTCTTCTCCTCTCCTTCTCACTCTTTACATGCCCTACGTAAACTCTATACTACTCACCGTGATTACCCCCTCTTCTCCTTCTCCTTCTCCTTCCCACATTTCTCCTCATTTCTGTGTCCGTTTCCTCCACCTCTTGTTCTTCCTTCTCTTGGTAGACTTGCCGTCATCGTATGTCACTTCAATTCCGAAATTCTTCCACCTTCCTCCAATTCCATTTTTATTACTCATTATTCCTTATCATTTTCCTATATCCTTATATTGGACCACTTTCTCATCTTTACTCCTCATTTTCACTACACTTCCTCCTTTCCATCTTTTTGTTTCCACATTTACATCTCATTCTGCTTCGTCTTGCTAATTTTCTCCTGCCGTACCTCCATTTCTACATTTCTTTCACCTCTTCGTTTCTTCTTGTTTAGTCTTACTAATACTTCTCTTCTGCTTCTCTTTCCACAATTACTTGTCTTTTCTTCTTCTTCTTCTTCTTCTTCTTCTTCTTCTTCTTCTTCTTCTTACTGTTAATCCTCCAATAGTTCCTCTATTACTTTGGCTACTATTTCCATGTTAAAAGCGCTTGTACATAACTGTATAATCACACGAGTAAATTACCGTAACTCCCAAAATAATTATCTAAATCAATTACTGAGGATACTGCTGTTCGTCATTGCCGAGATATCCAAATCAATAATCAATATATATTAAGTTAAAACATCCAAATCAATAATGAGTCAAACATCCACATCAGTAAAAACAACCTAATCCATAATGAGTAGAACATCCAAATCAAGAATCAGTCAAAACATCCAAATTAATAATGAGTAGAACATCCAAATCAAGAATCAGTCAAAACATCCAAATTAATAATTGAGTAGAACATCCAAATCAAGAATCAGTCAAAACATCCAAATTAATAATGAGTAGAACATCCAAATCAATAATGAGTAAAAACATCCAAATCAATAATGAGTAGAACATCCAAATCAAGAATCAGTCAAAACATCCAAATTAATAATGAGTAGAACATCCCAATCAATAATGAGTAAAAACATCCAAATCAATAATGAGTAGAACATCCCAATCAATAATCAGTAGAACATCCAAATCAATATATAATCAGTACAACATCCAAATCAATGATGAGTAAAAACATCCAAACCAATAACGAGTAAAATATCCAAATCAATAAGCAGTAAAAACATTTAAATCAATAATGAGTAAAAACATCCAAACCAATATTGAATAAAAATATCCAAATCAGTAATGAATGGAATAATGAGTAAAAAGACCCAAATCAATAATGAGTAAAAACATTCAAATCAATAACGAGTAGAACAACCAAATCAATAATGAGTAAAAATATCCAAATCCATAATGAATAGAGTATACAAATCAATATTCAGTAAAAACATCCAAATCAAGTCAGTAAAAACGTCCACATCAATAATGAGTAAAAACATCTAAATCAATAATGAATAAAAACAGCCACATCAATAATGAGTAAAAACATCCAAATCAATAATGAGTTGAACATCCAAATCAATAAGAAGCAAAACATCCAAATCAATAAACATTAAAAACATCCAAACCAATAATAGTAAAACAAATAATGAGTAAAACCAAACAATCAATCATAAAGTGAGTAAAAACATACAATGCATCCACAGTAAAACAAAAACCATTCAATATGAGTAAAAACTCCAACCATAATGAGTAAAAACATCCAAATCAATAGTGAGTAAAACATCCAAATCAATTAATGAGTAAAAACATCCAAACCAATAATGAGTAAAAACATCCAAATCAATAAGGAGTAAAAACATCCAACAATAAAACATAAAAACATCCAAACCAATAATGAGTAAAAACATCCAAATCAATAAGGAGTAAAACATCCAAATCAATAAACAGTAAAAACATCCAAACCAATAATGAGTAAAAACATCCAAATCAATAGTGAGTAAAAACATCCAAATCAATAGTGAGTAAACCATCCAAATCAATAAACAGTAAAAACATCCAAATCAATAATGAGTAAAAACATTCAAATCAATAAACAGTAAAAACATCCAAATCTATAATGAGTAAATGACAACAGGACCATGATAGGGAACGATAATTTCCAAGGTGTAACCTTCGTCACTGTGGTACTCAGTCACAGTCCCAATGGTCAAATAGACTACATGAATTACGGAAATATTTTTTTTACTATATAATAATAATAATAATAATATAATAATAATAATAATAATAATAATAATAATAATAATAATAATAATAATAATAATAATATTTTGGTAGAAGACCCTCTTTTATGCAAATGCTGTTAAAAAGAATGCCAGAATTAAGCGAGTTATTTTTATATATTGTTTTTTTTTTTATTTTCCTTACAATTCGCTTCTCAGGCTCAGCGATGTTTCTGAGTAACTGCCCAATATTCAGCATTTATAATTTTTAAAAATTCCCAATATAAATAGTGGCCAGTTACTCAGAAACATCGCTGAGCCTGAGAAGCGAATTGAAGGAAAATTGAAAAAACAATACATAAAATAACAATAATAATAATCTTTATGATTTTACGTGTATCCACGTATGAACCCCAATCTTTGCGTAAAGTTTTGCGCCCTTCCTGTGGACTTTGACGAATTCCCAATTTAACTTTTCACAAATTCCCAATTTAATATTTCAAAATTACCCAATTTAATTTTTCACAAATTCCTAAATTATTTTTCCAAAAATTTCCAATTTTATTTTTCAAAAATTCCCAATTTAATTTTTTTTTTCATTTCAAATATAATTTTTCTAAAATTTCCAATTTAATTTTTCAAAAATTCCCAATTCAATTTTTCAAAAATTCCCAATTAAAATGTTCAAAAATTCTAATTTTTTTTTAAATTCCCAATTTCATTTTTAAAAATTTTCAAATACAATTTTTCAAATATTCCCAATTCTATTGTTAAAAAATTAAATGCATGTTTTAAAAATTCCAAATATATTTTTTTAAATTCCCAATTTAATTTTCCAAAAATTCGCAATTTAATTTATCATAAATTGCCAATATAATTTTCCAAAAACTTCAAATCTAACTTTTCAAAAATTAGCAATTTAATTTGTCAAAAATTCCTCTTTTAATTTTTCAAATAAAAAAACTAAACTATAAGAAATATTCATCGTCCCTTACCAGCTAAACCAAAAACCTAACGTCCCGCGAATAGCGAGTTCTCACTGTAAATAATAATGATAATAATAATGAACTTTGTTTACTGAGAAAATGGCTCAATCAACTTAAAATTAAATAGAAATACATTTAAAAAATTACAGTATATCTTAAATGGGATGTACGCATTATTCTTCGCAATTTTTACAACCTTTCACCCAACACCTACATAAATTAATAAACCCTCCATTAAAAAACAAATATCTCATAATTGAATTGAATGCAGAATTTAGGCCAAAGGACAAGCACTTGGACCTATGAGGTTATTCAGCACAGAGACGATAATTGACAGGAAAAGGTTTGAAAGGTGTAACAGGAGGAAAACCTCAAAGCAGTTGCACAATGTCTCAATTGTAAGGAGGGAGTAGAAAGTAAGATGGAAGAGAATATGAAAGTAGGTACGGTAAAAGGAACGAAAGAGGTTACAGCCACGGGCCTTAAGCATGCTGCAGAGAACCTTATGTAATGCCTACAGTGCGCCGCAGGAGAAATAATCTTTGAAGAAAATACGATCAATCGATGAATTACCATGAACGGGCGGCACAGTAGCAATGGTTGCTGACGCGAAAAATAAGCGAATTTCGAAAATTAATACTTTAGTCGTTAGCGTAATCAACTTGAGTTTAGTAATACTAAAAGCATTCCTGTCTTGAAGATGATTGCAGTCGTTTTCGCTAAATAAAATTCAGGTTAGAAGTTTGTTCTTTAAATATTCGTATGTACAACAGATAAGAGAGCAATGAACATAACACTTGAAACCAAAACTTAAGAAAACAACCACCACAATAAAACATAATAAAAGAAAAACACAATTCCCAAGCCGACATCTCCATGAATAAAAGACAGAAGACAAAAAAAAAAGTGAGAAGAAAAGACGGGGAAACATAACATCCCACCGCATCCCCTTCAACAGACGGGAAAAAATGAAGGGAAACGGTTACGCGAAAACATATTTATACATAAGTACATTCGGCTCACAAACACTGCCGCCATACTTGCTCTCGTACGCTCTAGCGCCTTCAGAAGTCACGGGTCATAAAAAACGGGAAGAGAGGGTGTCAAAAGACGGTGACTTATGACAAAGCCACCCCCGCCCACGTCCCTCGAAGGGACGGGGGTAGGGGGGAGGGGGGGAAGGCTTCGCCATATATCCGTTTTCTACGACTTCTCAAAATATCAGGAGAGATGATTAATGCACGCTGGTGGTCGCCGACTTTCCTCCTCCTCCTCCTCCTCCTTTTCTGGGTCTCTGAGCCCTTGGTGTAATGGCTAAACATTTGCCGAACGTTACTGATGGCTTGCTTTAAGAGATTTCACCCTTCGGAACAGAGAGAGAGAGAGAGAGAGAGAGAGAGAGAGAGAGAGATTATGTAACTGTAACAAGAGGAGACATTTATAATCCTAATGTGCAGCAGTTGTCTCCGTGTCTGAGTAAGATGTGGAAAAAGTATCCTTTAGACAAAGGGAACAATATTTTACTATAAGAGTAATTAGTCACTTAATGAATTACTTTAGACCACCAGCCTTCTGATAAATTGGGAAGTCTATCCATTTCTCATTCACATATTAAACCTAAGACAGCAATTCATATATATTTCTAAAAAAAATGATCACTCATATCCGTCATCGATCATTATTTTGGATCAAGCTCTATGTATTAGGTAAGTTAAATACGTACAGCACTTGGACAGGTCAAATATTAAAAGGATCGTGACAGCCTAGGAGATGAGCATGACTGAAACAGAAGAGGAAAGGGATAAAATTATTCATAATAATAATGGAAAAGACGAAACAATAAAAAAGTTAAACTTACAAAGTAATAACAAAGCTTTAATTTTTATTTTATTTTGTTAAGATCCGGTTAAACTAGCATGTCACACTGACGTTATTGAGTAGAATTTTTGCAATAATAATAATAATAATAATAATAATAAAAATAATAATAATAATAATAATAATCCCACTTTGCCACATACATAAATTTTATGGGTATGTATATACATGTACATTTGCGTACACATAATGGTCGTTTTTCCTTAATAAAGGATTATCGTGCCATACATTCATTTGGTAATGAAATTCTCATGAAACTTAGAAGCAGAATATTTGAAATGCCAAAAAAAAAGTTGGTATATATATATATATCTTATATATAATATATATATATATATATATATATATATAATTATATATTATATATATATATATATATATCTATATATATATATATATATAGTATATATATATATATATATATATATATATGTATATATATATTATATACATATATATATAATTATATATACATACATATATATATATAAATATTATATATATATATATATATATATATATATTATATATATATATATATATATATTATATATATATATATATGGGGATACAATCCACAATGAAGTAAAATCCTCTGTAGTTTAAAATATATATTTCTTGTACAGATAATATTTTCAAGCCACCTATGCACATAGGATAAATTTTGTCATTTGATTAACATTGCTGAATCCACAATTTTTTTTGAGTTTAAGTGGTTCGTTCTATCAACAAAATCCGGGGTCTCGATGGGCTCACCTCTCTCCCCTATATTGGCTAACTTATGTATGGAATTTTTCGAAAAAGGTTTACGTTGACACACTACCGGAAGACATCAAGCCTGAAATTTGGGTTAGGTATGTAGATGATGTTTTTATTGTTTATAGACACGGCGAGGAAGCCTTTCATAGGTTTTTAGAGTTGCTTAATGGTTTTTTGCCCTCTATTAAATTTACAGTGGAAAAGGAAATGGAAAATAGGCTTCCCTTTCTAGATATGGTAGTTCATAGGGGCACAGTGAGTTAGTGACTTTAAATTCAGCGTGTATAGGAAGAACACCCACACAAACATATATTCATTACTTTTCATATCATGAACCTAAGTAAAGCACAACGTTTTAACCAATTTGTTTTTTTCGAGCATACCGAATATGTGATCCCCAGTTCATTGACGCCAAAATAAATTTCTTGGTAGATAGTTTTACTAAACTGTGTTACCCAAGTTTTTTATACTACAGTCTCTATCTAAAGCTAGATCGATGTTTTACGCCCCTCATGATATAAACTGAAAAGGCAGATTTTAAGGCATCTCTTGCTCTTCCTTATAATAGAGAACTTAAAAAATTTTCTAGGCAGCTTAAAGGAAAAAAGAACGGCTTCAACATAGTTTTTCAGTACAACAGTACAATCAAGAAGAAACTCATTAAAAATAAACCCGGGTAATAGAGAGAATGTAGGAGTATATGTAATAACCTTGTAGTGATTGCAATGAATGTTACGTGGGAGAAAGCGGACGTTCCATTGATAAGAGAAGGGAAGAACACGTTGCTGCTTGCAGAAGGGGAAGTTCATAACAGTGCAATTGCGCAACATACATGGGAGAAAAACCACGCAAATAAATTTAAAGGTACAAAGGTTGTTTTTGCATGTAACGACAGGACTTTGAGACGAGTAGTAGAAGGGGCGTTATTTCATTAAACGAGACCTTTGCAGGAAATACTGGCATTACAGAAAATACAGCTATTTGTGAAGAGATATGTAGGAAAGAGAAAATTTCAAACTTTAGAAATATATGTGCCAATAACGATGCTGCTTCCTCTCCTGTTTACTCCACTCAGGTCATTTCTCCAACAAACCACCCAACCAGCAAAGAACAAGCAGTTGACAATAGAAACATTCCTCCACGAAGATCAAGACGAATTCTGGAAAGAACGAGGGCTCAACCGCCTGATCATTCATAATATGAACTAGCTTGTTACCTAACCGTTGTTTTTTCAAATGTTTGTGCTCTTACTTGTTAGTTCCTTGAGGTGACATATCACATTTTAGTAAACAAGACCACAGTTGATGGTCGAAAGCTTTAATCCTGTACAAGAAATATATATTTTAAACTACAGAGGATTTTACTTCATTGTGGATTGTATCCCTGTTACAACCTCCCAGGTTGCAGTACAGGTTCTTTTAAGGTCTTTATATTCTCAAGGATTGCAGTCAGTACATGTACCTCAGTGACAAGGAAGGACGGAAACAGAAACTCAAGAAAACTTACAATATTTATTATAAACTAGAACAATGACTTAAATCAACCTTGTGAGATAAAATACAACTTAATTGTACAGAATGTTCAAGAGAACAAATACCTGGTTCTCGGAACTCACAAGAAAACCTAAAGCTAATAAACTAAGCCCTAAACAAGAGAAAATTTCAAGAGAGAAAACATACTACTATAATAACAAGTTGGATCCAAAATAAGGCTAGCCAAAATCACCAATAACCTAATAATAATAAGATAGAAAGAAGTAGGAGGATGAAACAAGGAAAACCTTAATATTCCTACCTATAACCAAGCTAAGCAATGTGGAACTCAGTCCACTAAATACCAACATACAATAAACTATGACAATATATACATGTAACCATACATATATATATTTATGAATAATGAAAATTGGCAAAAATATATAATTTCACCTTAAGTGAAATTCCAGAAGAGGAGTTGAAATCAGGGCCGTGATCAGTCCATCAAGCTGCTAACGGAAGGGCAAATACTGTACGCCAGGTACTGAAGGGCAACATCTCCCGATACAAGAGGAACGATAGTACGTCTTACCTGGCGACAGACTCCCTACTAGCCACCTCACGAGTCAAGTAGCTCTCACTCCCGTATAACAGCTGGACGAGGATGACACGGCAGATAAATCCAGAATCCAGTGCCGGGATACAGCGACGACACTGGTTTTTCCCGTCAAAATCCTCAGACGGAAAAAAGGAGCCAGAAAGAGCGGTCGCAGATGACAGAGCGTCTGCTAAACTCTCAACAGTAGTGTGAAGGTCGCAGGTGACAACAACACCTGCGCGAGAAAAAGCCGTGATCCAGGGACACACACACAACAGACGTATATATGCGTCTTCCAAAATCCGTGAGCGAAATATCCAAGGCGCGGGTCCAAAAGGCAAAGGCCAGTTCCCAAAGTCGTCACCTCCAAAATCACAAAATATATGCTGCGACAGGAAACAGTACTGGTGAGAGCTTGTCAAGACCCGAACTCTCGTTGACCGGTCGACCATGTCCACTCATCACCTTCCCAGTGTTTATAAACACTCAAAGCAAAAGAATAACAATCGTTAAAACGATAGTTCACTAATACACAAAAAAGGAGGAGGAGGCCCAAAAACACTGAAACAATCGTAAAGCCACTTAACTTACGGAAACACCAAGAGTAAAACATACTCAGCAAAAATTTAACTTAAAAGTAAACAAAAAAGGTAAAACAAGGCTGATTTAAATCAACAAAAGAAATCATAATAGTTTTACGTTACCTAATACTTCCTCCCCCAAAACAAAAAAAATTATTCACATAGAATACATTTTTTTTTTAAAATCAAATACTGTAAGAATGCTGAAATGAAAGGAATTAACATATATTATAGAGATACAAAACCAGATCAAGATAAATATTTAAACAACCCTGAAAAATAAAGGTTATGAAATAATTATTACAATACACATGACAAAAGAAGCATAGCTTCACGAAGAAGAAAACTTACAATAGAGTACTTTAAAGAAGGCTAAACCAAGACTCGAACGAGTACCAAAAAAATACTGAGAGACCTTACTAAGGTTGAAACATACAAAAACAACGCACTTAACCAAACCTACATCTAAACTAAACTCTAAGATAAGGACTCACTCATACTCACACACATACTTGCATACTTGCCATCATATTTTACTATGCAAAAAATAGTTTTATACAAACCCAATGAAGACACGAGAAGGGCGAGGGAGGGACAAAAGCCAAGATTACATACGAGAAGGGCATCAGGAATACGGTTCTCAGATCCCTTAATATGTTTGATAACCAGAGAGAATTCCTGCAACTGCAGAGCCCACCTTAAAATCCTATGGTTGGATCCTTTCATCCCGTTCGATGAACACTAGAGGATTGTGGTCAGTCCAAATCTCTATAGGGAAAGAGAGAAATTAGTCACATAGGGTTTTAAAATGTTTAAGCAGAGTACGAACCAAGGCCAAAGCCTCCTTCTCAATAGTGGAGTACCTTTTCTCCGCTGCCAATAACTTACGGCTGAAGTAAAGACACAGGACGAAACCTCTCCAGCCTCATTCCTCTGAAAGAGGACACCCCCAATGCCTACATCACTGGCATCCACCGCAATAATGAAAGGTTCTGAAAATCAGGGGACATTAATATTGGGTTTGACACCAACACCAGTTTAAGTTTAATAAAAGACTCTCACATTGAGGAGACCACACAAATTTCTGTCCTTTTTCTAACAGCTTAGTAAGCGGCTGAGCAATGTCCGAGAAGTTTCGCACAAACCGCCTATAATAGCCCGTCATACCGAGAACTCTCCGAACTTCTCTGACATTGCACGGCCTCTTCAAATTTATAATGGCCTCGAGATTGGCTTGTTTAGGGGTCTACCTGTCTCCAAACCAACCTCATGACCCAAATAACATACTTTGGCCTTGCCAAATTCACACTTACCTAAGTTCACAACAAGACCGGCGGGGCCCTCAAAGCTTCAAACACTTTTCTCAACCTTACCATATGAGTTCGCCAATCATTGCTGTGAACAACTAAATCATCAATATAAATTTCAGTGCCTTCCAAACCACAAATGACTCTGTTCATAAGCCGCTGAAAGGTACATGCAGCATTCTTCATCCCAAAAGGCATTACTTTACATTCGTAAAGTCCAAAGGGAGTTACAAAAGCAGAAATTTCCCTGGCTCGATCAGACAGGGGCACTTGCCAATATCCTTTCAACAGATCCAACTTGGTAATAAATTTTGCAGACCCTATACTGACGAGACAGTCATCAATGCGGGGCAAAGGAAAGGAGTCATTTTTAGTACTGGCATTAACCTTACGGTAATCCACACACATACGGTACTTCCCATCAGACTTCTTGACCAGAACAATCGGAGAGCTCCAAGGACTTATCGAAGGTTGGATTAGGTCATGCTCCAGCATATACTTTATTTCCTCCTCGACTATGTCCCTCTTCACTGGATTTAGTCGATAGGACTCTGCTTTACGGGGGAAGCACTGCCCACATCCACATCATGCTGAGCAACCTCGTCCTACCTGGCGAACTCTGAAATACTTCTGGAAAGAACAGATTAAATTAATAATGTCCCTTTTCTGGGTAACTTCCAGATGGTCCAACCCTCCTTTCAAAACCTCTAGATTTTGAATATTATTAAAGAGAGCATCAGAAGACACCTGACCAATTAAAATCCTCAAAGTTATCCTCTGGAGGCTCTACAACCATAGACACAGGCTCATATACAATAGCTAAAGGATCTCTACCACATGAAATATAAGATTTTAATCTATTAATATGAAAGACCCGCACGTTTCGTTTGGTCCCGGGGGCTTCAATTTCATAATTCACCTCAGACAATTTTCTCAAAACCTTCCAGGGCCCCTTATACCTTGGTTCGAGGAAATTGTCTGAGTCTGTACTCAACACCAATACTAATTCCCCAGGCTCAAATGACCGCACCTTGGTTTTCCTATCAAAATTTGATTTCATGACTGCTTGGGAAGAAGCCAAATTTTCTCTAGCAAATTTCCATGCAATGGCTAATTTCTTCCGTAAATTCTCTACAAATTCCACCACATTAATTTCTCCCTTCTGACCAGATGCAAGCAATTCGTGGAAAATTTCCAACGGACCACGTACCCTGTGTCCAAACACCAGTTCGAAGGGAGCTACACCTGTAGATGAATTCGGATGGTTCCTTATAGCAAAGAGAGCAAAGGGAAGCCCTTTTTTCCCAATCCTCTCCTTGTTCATAGCAGTATTTCTTTAACACTGATTTTAGTGTCTGGTGGAATCTTTCCACCACACCCTGACTCTCTGGATGATAAGGTACGCTGGTAGTGTGCTGAATGGCCAGTTCAGCAGCACACTACCCCTAAATACCTTACTCGTAAAATTCGTCCCACAGTCGGTCTGAATTTTACGAGGGAGTCCATATCTGGAAAAAACAAAAAATTCAATAAAAAAGCTTTTCAATACTGCTCTTGAGGTAATTTTTTTTCATTGGGAATGCCTCAGAAATCTAGAAGCCCTGTCCATAATCGTTCAGGAGATGAGTAAACCCAGTCTTTGTTCTGGGCAAAGGCCCTACCACATCTATTACCAATTCTACAAAAGGTTCCCCAATTGCAGGAATTGGATTTAAAGGTGCTTTAGGGATTACTTGATTGGGTTTTCCCATCACCTGACAAACCTCACAGTTACTAACAAATTGTTTCACTGATAATTTTAATCCTGGCCACCAAAAACATTTTGCCAACCTCTTGAAAGTTTTAAATACTCCAAAGTGACCAGAAAAAGAATCATCATGTGACAACCTCAAAACAGACTCCCTAAACTGTGAGGGAACCACAATTTGTTCCACTCGAGAAGTCTCGTTCAGATCATGTGTAGATGGGCGACTAACTCTGTATAACAAACCTTTTATTACACAAAACCTTGGTTTAGTTAAATCGGCTGTGTCACCCAACTCAAAATCAAACTCTTGTTTCTGAGCCTCAATAAACGTGAAACGGTCCCAATCGGGTTGCAAGATATCACTAATACTACTAGGACTATCTACTAGCCCGGGCCTTTCTAACTCTACTTCTAAACTACTTAAATCTAAGTCATCATCATTTATCAAATTAGCTGCCTTAGCAGATGCCCGGGTCGTCACAGCCACGGGACAAGCATCCATAGTCAAAATAGGGAATAATTCCAGACCCTTATGGTCTAACATGTCATTTCCTAAAATACCATCAATACCTGGAATGGGGAGACTCTCCACAACAGCCAACTCAGTTACTTTATTATACCCAGGGAAGGATAACTCGACTTCTACCAAGGGAGCTGAAACCACTGTGTTCGGGAACCCTCCCAGAACCACATAATTCCCTGAATATTTAACTAAACCATTTAATGATTCTTTTAACACTAATGACCGAGCAGACCCTGTGTCTCGCAAAAATTTCACCTTAAGTACTCCTGAATCAGTAATCAGTCTACCAGGCCAGATATATTTATCATAGAGTCATGCCTGACTACTCCCAGATGGACTTCACATTACTGCCTGGTCACAAACCTAATCTCATTACCACTAACAACCACTGATGGATTCTCAACCTTGGGATTAGACTTATTTGAAATTAGAGATATAGGGTTGTGACCACTACTGTCACCATTTCTCTGGAGATACCTCCTTCTGGCATTACACTGAGCCTGATAATGCCCGGGCTTATTGCACCAAAAGCAGGTCCCACTACCTCTACTCACATTACCAGATATCAACCGGTTTTTGGAAAAGACTCTAGTGTGCCCACCACTTGAGACTTTTCCCTGACTATTCTCATTCTTAGAATAAGTTGGGACTCCTGAATGCTTTACTCTAGTATCTCCAACATTACGAGATTTCATATTAAAATTATTTGGCCTAGCAGACTGGAAATTTATAACCTGGGACCCAAAATTACCAGACCCCGCTCGATGGGTCAAAACAAACTCATCGGCAATCTGAGCCGCCTTACTTAAACTGACAGCTTTTACTTCCTCTAAATATATTCTCAGTTCCTTGCTACAATGCTTCTTAAATTCCTCCAACAGCATTAATTCCCTTAAGGAGGAGAAAGAGGCCACCTGTCGGCTCTTTAGCCAATCATCAAACTGCTCTTCCTTGAGCCTAGCAAATTCTACAAATGAAAGAGCAGGGTGCTTAACAAAATTCCGAAAATTTTAGGCGATAGGCCTCAGGGACAAGGTCATAGGCCTTGAGGACTAATGCCTTCACTTTATTATAATCACGGGCTACACCCTCCTCCAAAGAATTATACACCCGGATTGCCTTGCCCACCAGCCTACACTGAATTAAGACTGTCCACATCTCGGTGGGCCAAGACAACCTGGTAGCTACCCGTTCAAAAGCCTTAAAAAATTCAGGCACATTTCTTTCATCAAATACAGGGACCAACTTCAGAGCTGCCCCTATATTAAATTTATCAGCAGATGGTCCACAGGGAGTACTTAACCTATTTGGAGAACCTTGTAACCTAGCAACTCCAAATTTACATTGGCCATCTCTAGCTCATGCCGCCTCACCCTCTCGTTCTCTTCAAATTCGAGCTTCATTAACTCTATCCTCTTACAAATTAAGCTATATTCACTGTCCTCCTGGGACACTACAGGCTGTACTGGGGCTACATTCACTGGTACAGGGTTTTCTACTAAAAATGGGTTAGTGGACACATTAGCTTTAAATTGCAAATTAGCCTGCCCTTCAAAAATTGTTCCAGTACGAGGAGGATCTTCAAACAAAGAAAGACCTGGATTCACACTAACATCTTCAATCACACTACCCTCTCGCTCTGAGTCACTATCACCAACACTGTCAAAATCCCTAACTAAATTTTCTCCTTCAGCCATACCTTGAGCTACCTTACTTTTTACAGCTATCAGCAACTGGGCCCTAGTGTTCGCAGCCCTAAGTGGGACACCTAACCAGCGAGCACAACTTACCAAATACTCCTTATTCAGAACAGGAAGATGCCTAAGGCAATCTGCCGATCCCAAAAACTCAGCTGGATCAAAAATAAATTCCTCCATGGTTCCAAAATTAAATGGGGAGTAAGGCAATACACTAAACAGAAACAAATACTGCTAATCCCCCAAGGAACGCTGTTCCGCCAACCAAAACACTGAGAACACCTGAGTGCAATCCTGTCACGGTCGCCAACTGTTACAACCTCCCAGGTTGCAGTACAGGTTCTTTTAAGGTCTTTATATTCTCAAGGATTGCAGTCAGTACATGTACCTCAGTGACAAGGAAGGACGGAAACAGAAACTCAAGAAAACTTAACAATATTTATTATAAACTAGAACAATGACTTAAATCAACCTTGTGAGATAAAATACACTTAATTGTACAGAATGTTCAAGAGAACAAATACCTGGTTCTCGGGAACTCACAAGAAAACCTAAAGCTAATAAACTAAGCCCTAAACAAGAGAAAATTTCAAGAGAGAAAACATACTTAATATATAACAAGTTGGATCCAAAATAAGGCTAGCCCAAAATCACCAATAACCTAATAATAATAAGATAGAAAGAAGTAGGAGATGAAAACAAGGAAAACCTTAATATTCCTACCTATAACACCAAGCTAAGCAATGTGGAACTCAGTCCACTAAATACCAACATACAATAAACTATGACAATATATACATGTAACCATACATATATATATTTTATAGATAATGAAAATTGGCAAAAATATATAATTTCACCTTAAGTGAAATTCCAGAAGAGGAGTTGAAATCAGGGCCGTGATCAGTCCATCAAGCTGCTAACGGAAGGGCAAATACTGTACGCCAGGTACTGAAGGGCAACATCTCCCGATACAAGAGGAACGATAGTACGTCTTACCTGGCGACAGACTCCCTACTAGCCACCTCACGAGTCAAGTAGCTCTCACTCCCGTATAACAGCTGGACGAGGATGACACGGCAGATAAATCCAGAATCCAGTGCCGGGATACAGCGACGACACTGTTTTCCCCGTCAAAATCCTCAGACGGAAAAAAGGAGCAGAAAGAGCGGTCGCAGATGACAGAGCGTCTGCTAAACTCTCAACAGTAGTGTGAAGGTCGCAGGTGACAACAACACCTGCGCAGACAAAAAGCCGTGATCCAGGGACACACACACAACAGACGTATATATGCGTCTTCCAAAATCCGTGAGCGAAATATCCAAGTGCGTGGTCCAAAAGGCAAGTATCCCAAGTCGTCCTCCAAATCAAAATATATGCTGCGACAGGAAACAGTACTGGTGAGAGCTTGTCAAGACCCGAACTCTCGTTGACCGGTCGACCATGTCCACTCATCACCTTCCCAGTGTTTATAAACACTCAAAGCAAAAGAATAACAATCGTTAAAACGATAGTTCACTAATACACAAAAAAGGAGGAGGAGGCCCAAAAACACTGAAACAATCGTAAAGCCACTTAACTTACGGAAACACAAGAGTAAACATACTCAGCAAAAATTTAACTTAAAAGTAAACAAAACAAAAAAGGTAAACAAGGCTGATTTAAATCAACAAAAGAAATCATAATAGTTTTACGTTAACTAATAATCCCCATTTACTTAAAGGTACGACATAGTACCTGGCTTCTGCATATATATATATATATATATATATATATATATATATATATATCTATATATATATATATATATATATATATATATATATATATATATAATAATTTTTTTCCACAAGAAGTAGCCCACCACAAGCGAGAAACTAAATTTTGACTCCGGGATCAAGAAACGAATATTAAGAGACGCAAAACTTAATGAAAATCTTCAATAGCTCGTTGTAAATTTCTTGTAGTTTACGGACGAGGTTAATTCGCTGAACAGTGTTCTGAAACTTGGAATGGCTTACATTTTACCTTCTGAGAGAGAGAGAGAGAGAGAGAGAATTTACAAAGTTAAAGAAAGAACGCCTAGTTATTGGTTGACATAATAGTCAAAATTGCGAGAGAACCTCGGGAATGAGAGCTTCTAGTTATCAGCGAGAGAGAGAGAGAGAGAGAGAGAGAGAGAGAGTTTACAAAGTTAAAGAAAGAGCACCTAGTAGTTATTAGTTGACATAAGAGACAGTGTTAGAAAAAACATCGAGAAAGAGAGCTTCTAGTTATCAGAGAGAGAGAGAGAGAGAGAGAGAGACTAGTTATTCGCAAGAGATAGAGAGATAGAGCTGGTTATCAAATGAAGAGAGAGAGAGAGAGAGATGGGAGAGTGTTGGTGGGGGGAGCGGATCTCTCATAGATTACCAACTCAGAACTTCAATAAAACAATCCCCAAATCAGAACGCAAATTGAAGTCGGATTACGAGAGGCCCTCCCAAATAAAAGTGGGCCATTTGCCTACGTCCTTTTGTAGGACCAAATTCGTATTTCAACTGCGGTTCGATCTGGGGAAAAATTTATTTTGATGAAAGAAGAGGAGATTCGATTTCCGGAAAATAAATAGAATAGAATATAGAATTTAGGCCGCCGGCCAAGCGCTGGGACTTATGAAGCCATTCAGCGCTGAAGGGGAGATTGAGAGTAAAAACGTTTGAAAGGCGTAACAGGAGGAAAACCTTTAATGTTTGCACTATGAAACAATTGTTAGGGAGGGTGGAAAGCCAGATGGAAGGAAGCATATATGAACGGAGGAACAGTAAAAGGAATGAAAGAGGCTGCATCTAGGGGTCGAAGAGACGCTGCAAAGACCCTTAAGGATTACCTACAGTGCACCACGTGAAGGAACTACACTCCCTACGGAAACGGAAAACAGAAGAATTGGCGAAGCAAAGCTGCCAGAGAATAATCAAAATCCCTAAAAAAAAAAAAAAAAAAAAAAAAAAATAAAATAAAATAAAATAATTGCTTCAGCTGATATTAGATTTAATGTTTTTGTCTACTGAAATCTGTGTATCTTTCGAACTAAATTCATTTAGTGATATTCTGAAATGAACTGAAACAAGGCGTGATCCGAATTCCAGCTTACTCGGAAATGCGTGCAAGATTTGCTCCTCATGCCCGAGTTGTAAACATTATATTCCTAACTTTTAAAGTAAATGAAAACGTGCTAAAATCTACAGTCAAATAGAGCCTTGTTTCACCAACGAAAATTAAAATAAATATGCTACAAATAATTGATTCGATATGATTTTTCTGTACTGTTTCACATGCACATTATCTTTTTACATTTTCATTCTAATAAATCAATCATAAATGTCCTATCGTAAAATTCCTATATCTTTAACTCAACGCGAAACGTTTTCCAGACATTGTAAGGTTCTTCCAAAGACCTTTCCTAATCGCCCAACAAGAACAAGAACAACAATAACAATAACAACAACAACATAGTTTGTAGATTTACTCCCCGAGTAAGCGACAACGTAACAGCATGAAATTTGAATTCCCGAATTCCCGATCGAAACGAAATTGAAATCTTATATACAAAATTTAAAAATGGA
>NC_061088.1:21221946-21241946 GCF_015104395.2 Macrobrachium nipponense | reverse complement strand
TCTGTCAAATGCTGTCCCCCGGATACAAATCATAATACCGTTCATGAATCATGTGAGGATGCAACTTCAATCTAATGGAGTAATGAGATAATGAAAACATTTAACCTACCAATACACTGTGAATACATGGCTTAATATGGAAGAACACATGAAAGATTTATTATTAAAAACTCATGTAAAACATCGTAAGTAACTACAGCATAGAGCGACTATACCGTTTTCAGAGAATCTTCTATTATTATTATTATTATCTGGAAATGTGAACTTTTAAAGAACAAGACTAAAAGGCCATAAGTCTAAGGCAAGGTCCCACATTGCATATAATATAAAGCACAAAAAGAACCGGAGACCGAAAAGAAGCTTCTACCGCTCATATTTTAAGAAAGACATGTTTTTAAAGTAGAAATACACGTACTACATTACTTAAAAACATTAAAAATACTGTAATATCAATTTGGTTAATTGACTCAATTAGAATATTTAAAAGTAACTATACTCGGTTTTTTTCAATCTGTCCATCAGCCTGTGGTGTTTGCGTATGGTAACACTGCGTCCCGGGCTTTAGATAGTTACATTCAGCTTACATTCAACAACAATAATAATATTCTATTTCGAACATTAACGGTGTAATTCGCATACAGTAAATTATTAAAACACTTTTCAGTTGCAAATGTACCCAGATATCCTTTTATTTATTTTACCTAAAAACTTACACATAGCGTAACTATTTAACCCTTTAACGACCAGAGATCCCATTTGGGATCTTTAAAACAGCTACTTTCGGGTAGTCGTGGTGAACAAGTTTGAGCTTGTATGAAATTGACGCTTTGGCAACTCATAGCTACACTCCTCTGCTCTTCGAATCAACCAATCAGAAGCCACCAGGCCCTCGCACAAAGACTGGAGGGCCTTCGACAGACACCTCAGTCGTGGCGCAAGTTGGAAAACAGTCAAGACGTGCCGCAGTAACCTCCAAGTTTCCCCCCCCTCCGAACTTCGTAATCATGGTAAGCACACAGTGACTGTGGGATAGTGAAGCCTAGTGATATACTTACCTTTTGATGTTGGTTTGAAGGGCTGTAGTGTTACTGACGTGTCGTAGTGACAAAAAAAAAAGTATATAGATCCCTTGCGGGATACTTCGGTCGTTCTTAGGCGGACCACGCTCATCCCATGAGGGATGTATCGGACCGTAACGGTTACAACGGCCAGTAGAATACGACGTCAAGTAATTTTTTTAGTGCTTGTTTTAGACATTTGTGAATAATTTTAACAATATATCTAGATATAATAGTGATGATTTATAGATGTTAGGTTCATGTGCATATAAATTATTACCTTACAAGGGATTGAATGAGAGGTGTTTTTGTTAGGGAAACGTTACATTTTTCTTTCATACATGATTTTAAAGTTGTTTTTTTTTATTTTTGCAGTTTTCAAAGCAGTATGTTTTATGGGCAACGCAATGCTGCATTGGAGACTCAGGAACGTGTACCATGGGTAGCCCCTGACGACGCTGAAGGAAGTGATGTCGACGTGAGCCCTTTGGACATTGACAGTGATGATGACGACCCTACCTACGTTCCTGACGAAGGCCTTACTCAGGACGATGCTTTGACCCTCCTAACTCTAGAGGTTAGTATGAGACATCCTTAGAGAGAGAGAGAGGAGAGAAGAGAGAGAGAGAGAGAGAAATGTGTTGTAAACATTGTATTTAAAAGTCTCGTTGTTATAATGGTATTTAAATTTGTTGCCCTTTAAATGGTTTGTAAACATTGGGTATTTTAAAAACTTATTTGTTTACTTGCATACTCACTGACATACACGTGCACACACATGCATACTCACTTGACATACACATGCATGCGCACACACACATTTACTGTTTTACTAATGTTACTTTATTCTTGTTTCAGCTCGCAAGGTCAATGTTGTTGTCCCTCAAGCGATGCCTATGGAAGAGGAAGGTGAGCCTAACCCTAAGAGGTCTCGTGCTGATGAATGGAAGAAGGAAGACATTGATATCCGTGCCCTGCCCAACTTCATTCATCAGAAGCCTGACTATTTGAGGGAACCTTATGAATATTTCTCCCAGTTCTTCACAACTGAATTGAGGGAACACATTGTGTATCAATCCAACCTGTACTCAAGACAGAAGGATGTAGGCAGCAACTTCCACATGTCAGAAGAGGATCTCATGGTTTTCCTTGGCCTCATCGTGTACATGGGCCTGGTTCCTCTCCTAGCATAGTTGACTTCTGGGCCGTGAAGACCAGGATTCCTCAAGTTGCAGACTTCATGTCCAGGAACCGCTTCAAGGCAATTCGATCTTCCCTTCACTTCAGCGACAATGATCAGGCAGCTGCATCCCAAGATCGGTTCTTCAAGGTGAGAGTCCCCTTCACCAAGGTCACCAGAGAGTTCCTGAAAGTTCCTGAGACTCCTATCCACTCCATTGATGAAGTGATGGTCGCCTATAAGGGCACAAGGGCTGGTAACCTTCGCCAGTATGTCGCAAGAAGCCTGACAAGTGGGGCTTCAAGTTGTTCTGCCGCTCCAGTGTGGATGGGTTTGTGCATGATATTCTCATGTACCAAGGGGAGACAACCTTTGTGAGCCACCATACTATGCTATCTGAAGAGGAGAAAGCATGTCTGTAACTTCCAAGTTTGTTGTCGCCTTAGTGAATACCATCAAGGACCCCAGAAACTCAGCAGTGTATGCAGACAACTACTTCACAAGTATAGGGTTGGCCAAGTACCTGAGATCACAGTATGGATGCCGGTATGTGGGCACTGCCAGGGAAAAACCGAGTTGGTCATCCTCCCCTGACGTCTGTGAAGGAGATGAACAAGAAAGCGACACAAAGGGGGACACTGGACTATGTCTCTTCTGATGGCATCCTTGTTGCAAGATGGAAGGACAACAGCGTTGTGACAATCTTGTCCTCTGATGTTGGTGTGGAGCCCATGGGAACAGTGGAGCGGTACGACAGGGCAGCCAAGAAGAAGGTTCCCATTCCTTGCCCATCTGTCATCCAGATGTACAACAACCGCATGGGGGGCATTGACAAGAGTGACATGTTGACACACCTGTACAGGACCCCCTTCAAAGCAAAGAGGTACTACATGAGGCTCTTTGCTTACCTCCTTGACTTGATCATCTGCAACACCTGGATTTTGTACAAGAGGGATTGCCTGGCTTTGCAGGAAAACCCCCCCCAAGCCGCTCAAGGACTTCCGTCTGGATATCTCCAATTGGCTCAGAAGCTTCAAGTCGTCAACCTTCAGAATAACCAGGAATTCTCTTGGCACCAGAGATTTTGCTTTGCCAAGAAGGGGCCAATGGGCAGTTGTGCCAAGTATTGAGACACGCCAGAATGCCACTGCCCTACACATGCCAAAGCATGTCTCCATGAGGCAGACTTGCAAGTTCTGTTCTGGTGCAGGCCACATCCACAGATCCCGCTGGATGTGTGAGGATTGCAAGGTGGCCCTTTGCCTTACTGAAGAAAGGAATTGTTTTGCTTTGTTCCATAAGATTTCGAAATAAGTTGTTTGTTATGAGAGTTGTTTATAGTGTTTTGTCTATTTTTATACTATTTTTGTATTATTTTATTTACAGTGTTTTGTGTATTTATATACTATTTTTGTATTCGAGTTTTTTTATAGTGTTTTCTGTATTTTTATACTATTTTTGTATTTATTGTATACTTATTTTTTATATTAATTAGAAATTTGTTAAAGCCATATATGTGTTTCTATTATACATTGTGGAACAAAAAAAAGTGATTCATCAATAATAATCATATGTGTGGGCGAATCAACATTATTTATAAACTTGAAAAAGTTGCCCGCACGGCCAATAGATCCCATACGGGATGAGCGTGGTCCGCCTAAGGTCGCCCGAGGCTCCCATACGGGATACTTCATTGCATGTAATTATTTCGCTTACTTTGGAAATTTTGTAAAAGTGCACAAGAGTAAAAGGTCTTGTATTTACTCGTACTATAACATACTAAAAGGATTTTTTTATATTTCCCATAAAACCCAGGGTGGACTTTAAAGGGTTAAAGCCGGGACGCAGTGTTACCATGCGGAAACACCACAGGCAGATGGACAGATGGAAAAAACAGAGTAATCTAAATTCTTGTACAGAATTTCCCTGGACTAATAATCATTATACGAAAAACTTTCATTTTCATATGTATATATATATGTGTGTGTATATATATGTATATATATAATATACATATATGTGTATTATCTAGATATGTATATAATACACACGAAAAATAAAAAACACCGTATCGTGCTTCTCAGGAATCCACAGAAGGATACAGAGTAATAATCCTGATTAGAGAGACGTAATGTATCTGTAAACATATGCAGAGCATACATATATATATTATATATATATATATATATATATATATATATATATATATTTTTTTTTTTTTTTTTTTTTTATCTCATCACCGTGATTCATATACATGCATTAAGCTATAAATGTCCTTTAATATCCAATTAATAAATTTCCATATATATATTAACCACAGGTGAATTTTTTAGTTAATGATTATTTCGTCCTCTCGTGGCTTCGAACCAGCTGACAGAGGAGAAATCAGGATTTCAGTCATGTTACCGACTCGGTCTGCCAATATTCTAACATGAAGCCGTTCCCATTCTAACTTCCTCCCGCCCCACCATACATCAGCGGCATGACTCGCGAACCCCCGGAAACATGCTGAAAGGGAAAAACAATCCCCGAAAGGACAATTATCCGTTATTGGACTTTGTTTTTACGTCGACTTTTTAAAACGCTAATTTCACGCCGATTGGCGCCGGCGACGGCGGAGTCGCGTTTCCTTCGCAGTTTATCGAGAGAGGAGAGAGGAGAGAGAGAGAGAGAAACAGGAAGCAACCGGAGATGAGGCGGCCGATAACGAAAAGGGTATGATGATGATGATGCCGATGGAGGAGAGATAGCAAATTTCACTCCTTCTTTTTCTAAGATGTCTGCAACGTCGTGGTTCCCGTTTCAAAGCTGGCTTAATCGTTAACGAAGTTAGCAAAAAATAGGGAATCCACACGAAAATTTTGAAATGTCATTTTAACATACATACATATATATATATATATATATATATATATATATATATATATATATATATGTGTGTGTGTGTGTGTGTGT
Organism: Macrobrachium nipponense; assembly: GCF_015104395.2. NCBI lineage: Eukaryota > Metazoa > Arthropoda > Malacostraca > Decapoda > Palaemonidae > Macrobrachium > Macrobrachium nipponense. Next base: position 21,236,753 of record NC_061088.1, on the reverse strand, counting down.
GTGTGTGTGTGTATGTGTGTGTGTGTGTGTGTGTGTGTGAGAGGTAGTCATATACTCTATTCTTGTATTCACGTTGTAGCATGTAAAAAGCTTATTCACTAATAACTGAAGTTCAGCTTTAATTGTCGAATAACGAAAACTATTTTAATTCTCTATGGAGTACATGCGCTTGATTTAGAAAAGCCATTTATGCATTTCACATGCATAAATCCTTGACTGATTTTGCTTAACGAAAGAGCGAGGTGACTTTTTAGAAATAAAAAAAAAATTCTACATCTCGGTCTTCAGCCTCTGCCAGTTCCCACGAACACAGCCGTGTAGAATATGGTTAATACAGGGAGACGTGTTTGGGTATGTTTGCAAATGGACCAGGAGAGAGGCAGTTCCTTTATCTGGGTATTAGGGGTATATTAAAGCAAAGGGACACCTCGCAAAGGGGTCATGGATGTAAGGGTCACCTGTTACCACCCCTGTCGCTTTCATAACATATTCCGTAATCTGGGTATTAGAGGAATATCAAGATAAGTGGGCAGGCTTGTTTGGACTACCTGCTGCCTCATTATATTTTCTGGAGTTTGTTAAATCGTAACTGTTCAAGATGGGTAAAGTAATCTTCCTTTCTTGTCCGGAATATATGAACTCTATATAACGATTATATAAATTCGGAAGCATTTAGCGCTAATTAATGCTATAACACTTTTGACACAACTCTGGGGTTATCACCAACAAAAGTCAATCTCTCTCTCTCTCTCTCTCTCTCTCTCTCTCTCTCTCTCTCTCTCTCTCTCCTTAGCTTTCGCTTCACATCTAATCAAACCAACTCCTTATTCATTAGAATTATTTTCACATCAAGGGGCAATTTAAATTGAATATTATAAAAGACACATGGACAGAAACACAATTGATGCTATCTCTATATATTTCCTCTTTCTACATACATACATACACACACACCTCAGTCTTCAAGTTACATATCTATTTCCCATAATAGTATGACGTGCTCTCTTATGCATCCACCAGCCTTGGCACCCCCCAAATCACTCACAGGACAAGCAGTTGGCGCTGCCCCTTCCCAGTGCCATAACCCGACCTGACCCACAACCTGACAGTTGGCGAGGTCACCCATACAATGCTTATGAAAATAATGCTGGGCACGTTCTCTGTAGGGTATATGGACGAGGGTATGAAGGGAGAAATGAAATACAAGCCCAGGACTTTGGAGACCCAAGGTAGGGTCACAAAAGACGCAGACACTTGGCACCTTATTGGCAATTACTGGCTTTAGAAAGGCGGCTTTCGTGCCCAAAAACGTATGAGACGCCGCTCGAGGGCATATGATTTAAGTGCCCAAAACACTCCCACAAAATGCTCAGGGTCCGGGAGAAGGGGGGGTGTGTGGGTAGTGTGTCGGGGGGAGGGTGGGGTGGGGTTTGGGAATAAGGGACAAGAAGACGAGAAAGACATCGATACTTGGCACCTGATGGCACTTATTGGCTTGGAGTATTCTGAGAAAGGTCTCGTAAAGCCAGGGAAAGAGGGGGCGTGGCGGGGGTGGGGGGCGCAGGTGGGGGGGTTTCCATAGGGCCGTTTTATGCCTCCGCGAGGCCAACGAGGCCATTTCGGGAATTGGTTATGAATCTCCTTCCGAGGCTCTGGGAACATAGAGGGGGATTAGAGCAGGTTGCAGGAGAGGAAGAGCGGCCGTTTAGGAGGCGCCTTTAGAGGAGCCCATTAAAAGAGAGAGAGAGAGACAGAGAGAGAGAGAGAGAGAGAGAGAGAGAGAATATAACAGAAGCGATGAGTTTTGCGGAGAATTTTTACATGTGTATGCATGAATAAAATATGCAGCTATATACATACATACATACACACACATATATATGTGTATATATGTGTATCTAACTTTCTATCTATCTGTCTTTATATATATCATTATTATATATATATATATATATATATATATATATATAGATATATATATATGTTTGTGTATGGAATTACAATATGTATACAGTTCATACGTCCAACTTTAATATTATTTACACACAACAAGTCAGCCACACTAATAATGCCACGAGGTCTCTCCCCACCGGTCCAAAACCCAACCAGCGGCCTGCCCTCCCCCCCCTCCCCCAAACAAAAAGGGGACTCTGCGACAAAAGCCTTCCTTTTCCAACCCCAAAGAAATACAAACAATTCTAACAATTCCCCCTTTCTGATTTTGCTTGTAAAATATGGCGGACAAGTGTGAGGGAAGACACACACACATACCTCATCATGGCAGGAGGAGGAGGAGGAGGAGGCGGAGGCGGAGGACGGAGGAGGAGGAGGAGGAGGCGGAGGCGGAGGCGGAGGAGGAGGCGGAGGCGGAGGCGGAGGAGGAGGAGGAGGAGAAGGAGGAGGAGGAGGAGGAGGAGGAGGAGGAGGAGGAGGATGGAGGAGAAGTGAAGATAAGGGGAAAACGACCCCTCATGCCTTCTCTTCCATTATTGGGACCCCATTATCTCAACCTGCCCTTCTTCTCCCCAACCCACCAACCCAGCCCCCCTTCCGCCATATCTGTCACGACACAGGAAGAGAGATTCTTTTAGTTACCGAATGTGTGGCAGAGACTTTGGGAAATTGAGGGAAATAACACCGCGTCCTGGTAGGGGTGGGTTTCAAGTGTCAGTGCATATATATATATATTTATATTTATATATATATATATATATTAATACATTATTATATAGTATCTATATATATATAATATATATATATATATATATATATATATATATATATGTATGTATGCGTCATCAACAAAACTGCACATATACAAGAATGCATGTATATCAAAACCTCACCAAAAATAGTAAATTTTCGTGATTATCAAAATAGTCTATATGTACGTATATATAATTATATATATACAACAATAAAAATACGAAAAATCTCCAATTCTTCTATATTTCGCGTTAAAACTTTCAGATTATGGTGCTGCTTCTAAGTAAAAAAAAATAGAAGAAAAAAAACAACAGATACCAGTTTAAAGTGTATGTTCCACAATAGACGAAGTCTCTCCCTTGAGTTTCACAAAAAAAAAGAAGAACAAGAGTTTATCAGAAATCATTACCGAAATTCCAATTATTACTGGTCAAAAAATCCACACGTGTAAACTTAATTATATATAATAAAAATACATTTACGCCATTTTGGATTTCTTCACCATTTTAGTGACTCGTGCTACATGCATGCGAGTATATCATCAGCATTACAAAAATTATAATCACTGCCAAACGTAAGTCAGTCAAGCCGTCTCTCGTGAAGAATTACCGAGGGCAAATTAATAAACAAACGCGTCCCTTTGACCGCGACATAAAACGCCAGAACTTCCGCGCATAAAAGAAAAAAAAAAGAGAACCCTATAAGACTTCTAATGTGGGCGCATAAAGATAGCGAAAACTTTTAATCTGCGATCATAAAGGACCTACAAGTTATGCCATCTCTATAAGCAGGGCAGCGATGCGTGTCGATGGGAGTTTGTGTCTTCATTATAATAATAATAATAATAATAATAATAATAATAATAATAATAATAATAATAATAATAATAATAATGGGCACAAGATTCCGTGTCGAAAATGATGTCAATGGTTGCAGGTCCACAATAATGTCGCATGTTAATATAAAGTCTTTAATAAATAATAAAAGCTTTCGAACCTTGTACTAAGTTCGAAAGCTTTTATTATCTTTTATTATTGTGGACCTGCAACCAATAATAATAATAATAATAATAATAATAATAATAATTAATAATAATAATAATAATAATAATGATAATCATAATAATAACAAAAATAATAGAAGCAATATAAGAAAAAATATTAGAAATAATAATAATAATAATAATAATAATAATAATAATAATAATAATAATAATGATAATAATAATAATAATAATAATAATAATAAATCTAAAAATTATGAGCAGCCAAATTGAACTAAGTAAAGTCACTAACACGTTGAGAGAAAAACAGAAACAAATATGATAAAGAACTATATAAATAAAAAAAAATAACTAAAACTAAAATTGTTAAAAGTTACAAACTAATCAGCTAGTAATATAAAGGATTTACAACTCAATGAACAAACTGGTCACCAGCAGCTGCACTCATTTACATAGTAATTATTTTGTCGCTTTTATTAGAGAGAGAGAGAGAGAGAGAGAGAGAGAGAGAGAGAGAGAGAGAGAGAGAGAGAGAGAGAATTTGAAAATTATGGCAGGAAACGTTAGACAAAGTGAGAGAGATTGAGGCGAATAACTGATAAATGAGAGAGAGAGAGAGAGAGAGAGAGAGAGAGAGAGAGAGAGAGAGAGAGAGAGAGAGAGAGAGAGTTGAAAATTATGAAAGCAAATGATAGACAATGTGAGAGAGAATAAACTCAATAAGTGAAGAATGTGACGATAGTAGTATTAGTATTAGTACTAGTAGTGAGAGAGAGAGAGAGAGAGAGAGAGAGAGAGAGAGAGAGAGAGAGAGCCCCTCATCCAAAGTGTTTTATCATGGTCGATAACAATTACAGGAACCAAGTTTCTTAAACTCAAATATATGCACTGTTAATTGGTTGATTACCGAGAGAGAGAGAGAGAGTAAAACAAAAGGGGAAGTTATAACTTGCCACCAATTCCAGGATTTGAGGAGACGCAAAAGAAGTTCAAGGATAATTAAAATTCTCGACCAATTCGGAAAAGATAATAAATTCAATAGATTCACACAGGGATACAGACAATAAACATTTTACAAACTACACTTCAGACTTCCGTTTCCTTTGGAAGGTTCTACCTGGCTTAGATTCCTGATTTTCTTCTAAATATCATTATTATCATTTTTTGTTTTGGTCTATCACAGACCTGGAATTCGACTGGGTGGTATTCATAGTGTGGGGTTCCGGGTTGCATCCTGCCTCCTTAGGAGTCCATCACTTTTCTTATTATGTGCGCAGTTTCTAGGATTACACTCTTCTGCATGAGTCCTGGAGCTACTTCAGCCTCTAGTTTTTTCCAGATTCCTTTTCAGGGATCTTGGGATCGTGCCTCCTAGTGTCCCTTAGATTATGGGTACAATTTCCACTGGCATATCCCATATCCTTCTTATTTCTATTTTCAGGTGTTGATACTCATCCATTTTTTCCCTTTCTTTCTCTTCAATTATGGTGTCCCATGGTATTGCGACATCAATGAGTGATATTTTTATAATTATTACTATTATTATTATATTCAGTAGACGAAAACTATTCATATGGAACAAGCCCACTACAGGGGTCATTGACTTGAAATTCAAGCTTCCAAGGAATATGGTGTTCATTAGGAAGAAGTAAGAGGAAGTACATGGAAATACAGAAAGAAGAGACAAGACTTATTAAACAAATGATTAATTAAATAAAAATGTACCAAAATGCAAGAGAATCCCATCCTATCAACTGAAACTAAACTAAACGTAAAAGAAGAATAAATCTGAATTTCATTTTCCTTTTAATATTTGTCAAGAGAAACGGCCATGAACAGAAATGAATTCTGCTTAGACTAACCGACCTGAACCGGAATTTGACCCTAACCTGTCGGTAGGCCGAAGGCCAAGCGCTGGGACCTATGAGGTCATTCAGCGCTGAAAGGAAAATTGAGAGAAAGGCTACAAAGGTCTAACGGGAGAAAACCTCGCAGTTGCACTTTGAAACAATTGTTAGGAGAGGTTGGAAAGTAAAGTGGGACAATGAGAATATGAACGGAGGTACAGTAAAAAGAATGAAAGGGGTTGCAGCTAGAAGCCGAAGAGACACTGCAAAGAACCTTAAGTAATACCTACAGTGCACCGCACGTGAGGTGCATTGAAGGTGCTACCACCCTACGGGGATAACGCGAGCAGTAACAAGACCTGAATCTATTTAGATTAGACCTTAATCTATCAAGATCTAATTCTTTATAGGAACATATGGAAAATAATAGTCCTAAATCTCTCAATAATAATAACAGGAACTTTCAACCAAATTTCCATCTGCCAAAAATAATAAACAGATTGATTTAGACTTTCTGCTACAATAAATATTTAAAACAATATATAGGTCACTACTAAATAGCCAATGCTAATATCAAATGGACCTTAATTTTGTGCACAATGATTATTATAAACAACGACATCATCGTGTTCTATCAAGAATAATACAAAAAAACTAACAAAATACTTCATCTGCTAAAAATTAAGATACAAATAGCAACTACAATTTAATGTGCGAAGGAAAATAAACATAAAAAAATCTAAATTTGCTAAGCGTGAAAAAAACCCAACAGCAAATGTACCTTGACTTTCAAAAATAACAAACATATATTCCTACCAAATTTTATTCGGTCAATAAGATATTTAACCATGGATAACAATCAAATCTTAATGTATCAAGAATAATATTATAACCAGAAACCAGAGCATAATAATAATCTTTAGAAATATTTAATACCATCGGTAATTTTTAGAAATATTCAATACTATCAGTAATAGTGAAAATAACATACACAATATTAAAGGGGGTGAGAGATCACAAACCGCAGTTAATATTATAGGCCTTGGTCGATTTATATATCTCGTGTGCTTTGCACGTACTTTTGAGAGAGAGAGAGAGAGAGAGAGAGAGAGAGAATCCTATCTCTACTCATTTGTTGCCAATTACGAATACTAAATTAGGTAAAATTTTCGCAAAGCACGTGACAACTTTTTGCTTGATGCTGCTAAAAAACAAACAAACAAGCAAGCAAACAAACCAAAACAAAACAAACACTTAACTTCCTCCGTCCTCTTCAATATAGTTAATAAAATATGCCACCAGGAAGACTATGAATGGTAGGTAACACCTTAACAACCACAGAGATGATGCCAACTGTGATGGTAAAAATAACAAGAAATTTCCACAGAAAAGTGAATCACTTATATATTATATTATATTATATAAATACTTATATATATATAATCTATATATATATATAATATTATACATATATATATAGATATATATATAATATATATTATATATATATATATATATAATATATATATATATCATATATATTACATGTATGTAGTACATATACATACACATACACATTCATCTGTCATCTTACGTATCATGTTCTTCAGAGCAATTTTACCATTTTACCTTAACACACTCAGCCCATCCCCAGGGGATACCTCACACCCCGCATCCCCCATTCCATTCGCCCCCCAATCCCCAAGTGCGTTCCACATCCTTCACCAGCTCAACTTGGGCGGGCAAAATGACGCATGTCCAGACCTCGTCCTCATCCCCGGCCTCCTGGCTTCGAACTAACAATACCACCCAAAACAAACATCTCCAGGGCTTTCGAACGGATCTTTCGAAGCCAGAGATACTTCAGACGAATGAACGAATGAGGAAAATCAGCTTTGGAAGAATTCTGATGGCTAAACAGTCCAAGCCGAACGTCAAAGGAGTGTTTGTTATGATTGACTCGAGCGACGAATCGGACGCGTGTAACAGGAGTCTCACCCACTGATAAGAAGTAGCAAAACTTGAGATTAAAACAACATGATGAGGTGGGTGGGACAGGGGAGAAAGGGAAAGGGAGAAAAAAAACGAGAGAGAGAGAGAGAGAGATTATTTATTACGCCGGTCTCCCTTTTTCTTAGCTTAATTATGTCTTCGCCCTTTTTATTGACAAGGACGGATAACGGAAGAAACTTCTTTAGGTACCTCCAATATTTACATTTGATTAAAGGGGCTTCTTGAGTTCTCGATTTCCCTTCCTACAGTATCCATGTAAATAGGATCGAGCTTCCGGACGGACGGTACGTAACGCCTCTATGTTAGGTTCTTAACCCCATCTTGCCTTTATTTTTGATGGTACAGCTACACCGATATTAATAAGTTATTGATATTATTATTGTTATTATTATTATTTCATGCAATCAAGTAACACGGGCATAATGCATGTAAATATGCAACATAAATATCAAGCGACCGTTTAATCATATAAGTGTAAATAAAGTGAATCTATAAATGCAAATAAGAAGTTAAAGATGACGGAAGAAACACAGGATGTTGATAATAGTACATTATCAAAATCGAATTATCTTAATTTCAGAGGGAGAAAAAAAATGTTACAAGGTACAGAAGGCAGATGCAACTCTGCAACTGTCAAAATAAGACGATCTCGAAATAAAAATAAATTAAATAAGATAAAATGTCAAAATTGAATGATGAAAAAAAAATGTTGCAAGGTACAAAACACAGATGCAAATCTCGGCAACTGTCAAAATAAAACGATCTTGTAATTGAGAGAAAAAAAATGCCAAAAGGAAAATATATCTTTGAAAGCTCTGCACAACATTAATAATGTTGTAATCCCAAAAACACGTATTAATAAATAAAAAGACTACAGAGACCCACGCAAGCAGAAATTCTTCTCTAAACATTCATAGCAGAATAAAACGGTCTGGTAATTAAAGAAAAAACGAATAAAAAAAATCTAAAGACAAATAAGCTGGGTGTAAAAACATTCCCTGGCTTGTGAAAGCCTCGTCTTCTTCATGAAGTTAATTTATGGGAGATGAAGACACAAGACGGCCGGTGATGACTTAGAACTGGATAAACATCTCGAGACGACCCTCCACCTCCTCTTCTTTATTCCCGTTCCCCCCCCCTCCCACCCCTACCCCACTTCTGCTGCTCCTTCTTCAGTAGTATAATGACGGAGGACACACCATCGCCCTCCCTACCCCTGGTGGTTGTGTGTTCTCTTTGGGAGAACAATGTTATACTGTGTTCGGGTCTGCGGGTTATCTGGTAACATCAGTTTGTGCTCTCTTATCTTGACAACTGCGGCCCATTCAAATCCCATTCCACTAGGACCACCCTTCTCTCTCTCTCTCTCTCTCTCTCTCTCTCTCTCTCTCTCTCTCTCTCTCACTTACCTCTCTTAAATACCCAAGTCACATTTCTCATCTCTATGGCTACGATGAATTTCAATATGTATCATCAAGTACCTCTGTTCCTTGCAAACAATCCCCCCCACGTCTCTCTCTCTCTCTCCTCTCTTCTCTCCTCTCTCTCTCTCTCTCACTCTCTATCCTCTCGCTCTCTCTCTTCCTCTCTTCTCTCTCCTCTCTCTCTCTCTATCTCTCTCTCTCTCTCTCTCCTCTCTCTCTCTCTCTCTCTCTCTCCTGTCAGTTTTAACCTATCACCTTTCAAGTACCAGTTCCTCTTATCTCAGTTCTATCTATCTTTTTATCGTTAATCATACTTTGGATATTCTAACACTTATTTTTCTTTCTCTATATACATATATATACATCTATCTATCTATCTCTCTCTCTCTCTCTCTCTCTCTCTCTCTCTCTCTCTCTCTTTCTGCCTGTCTTTCCTATGCTTTATCACTGGTTCATTACCGCACTTTGTTTATTTACACTGTTAACGAAGTGTATAATGAGACGCCCTTATGGCGCTCCTTCTCGGGGGACCGCGGATGAGAGAGAGAGAGAGAGAGAGAGAGAGAGAGAGAGAGAGAGAGAGAGGAACGTGAAATTGGATATATAAAGTAACTAATAACAGATTAGAAAAATTAGTAAAGAAAAATAATACGCATAAAATGAGAACATAAGAGTAAGCAGAAAGTGGAATAATAAAGTGACTTTCATTGAGGAGAGAAGAGAGAGAGAGAGAGAGAAGAGAGAGAGAGAGAGAGAGAGAGAGAGAGAGACTGGCAAGCGAAAATGATTAGACATTTTCACAATAAAACAAGATCTAAGCAAACTGAATTCCATATCAAGACATCTCAAACATTCTCTTTATAACCAGAGAGAGAGAGAGAGAGAGAGAGAGAGAGAGAGAGAGAGAGAGAGAGAGAGAGAGATTATTTCCTCTTTTTCCATTTTTTAAACGTTGCTTACTTAGTATAGTCTTACATGCGCATGCGTGAGGGATGCGCTCATCCAGTGATGTCGAGCCCTAACAAGAGGCATTGTATGAAATGACCCCAGACTAACTGTTTGTTGATTTACTTAAGCAGAGCTTATTACCCGGAATATTGGATTAACATAAAATTTTTCAATAAAATATTTGAGTGCAGGTAGAACGCAAGTCGAATTCCCCTACTGAAACAAGTACTCTTAAGACTTACCATAATCCCATCCATTGTGGTGTCAGTCAGCTCTGCATTTTTAATTGCATCTTTAATCCCGAGACTGAAGATTATTCTCAGCTTCCTTAAAAAACCACAAATAGTTCCTGCTCACTTCGTAACCCTACCTAAGAATTTGAAATACTCCATGTAACACCTTCAACTACTGTCTGTAATCCAAGTCCATTTTTCCTCTTATGTGATGTCTTCATTCTCTCCTTATCAAATTCACCTGTAGCAATCGTAATTCCCTTACTATAGTAGATTCACATCAACCCTGCATTTGATGTCTAGGCCAGTCCCTTACGACGCTCCTGATTGGCTGTTGATAAGCCAATCACAGGGCTGGAAGCACTCAGTCTCTCTCGAGAGTTCACATAGGTAGGATCTATGTTCCAACTCTCCTGAAAGACGTATTCCTCAGGAGAAGTGGAACATAGAGTTTTCAGCCCTGTGAATATCTTATCAACAGCCAATCAGGAGCGTCGTAAGGGACTGGCCTAGACATCAAATGCAGGGTTGATGTGAATCTATTATATAGTAACTTTTCACCAATTCTTTTCACCGGTATGATTTTTCACCTTGTAAAGGTGGTTCACAAAGTCATTACACTTTAGATTCTCTGCTTATAATTAGGATGCAACTGTCTCGTATTCTTTTTCCCCCTGGCCACAACCCACAGAGTTGCGTAACTCCCAGGTACGCAATTCATTATTGACACCAGAAACGTCCAGTGGGTTCTGCCAGAAAAGTGGCCTTATTGCTTTGTCTCCGCATGGGATTCGAACCGAGGCTTTTTCTTAGTAAAGGAGAGTGTCATACACAAAGATAATATATATATATATATATATATATATATATATATATATATATATAATATTATTATATTTACATTTACATATAATATATACATATAATGCAATTGCAATGCCACAATGCCCTCTTACCGTCTCAAATTCTTTGTTTTTTTTTTTTTCCTTTCCTTTTTGGATACGCTTGCCACTACAAAGCCTCGAGATCCAATTTTCAAAGAAATATGAAGAAACCAAGATGTCCCGGAGGTGATCAGGTCAGCAAGGTGACCTCGTCGTGATTATGGTATCGCGGGTTCGTTTCCCCCTACCGGACATCATGGTTTCTTCATACTTCTTTGAAAGTTAGATCTCAAGGCTTTGTATATACTACACACACACACACACAGACACACACAGATGGACGCTACCACACATACACACACAACCTGTAGTACTCGCAAGTGCTAGCAAGCAAGTACACGTTACTCACTGAAAGAGGAAAAGGATAAACAGCAATACTCTCCCTTCCACGCCACATTTTACTCTAGAATTCTGTTTTAGGAACAGAGTATTATAATACACGCGAAGATCTAACGAGATATGAATTTATTAAGGCCATTTCGAAAATGCTAATTTCTGCGCGAAACGTAGAGGAAAAAAAATCTTATCAAATATTTCACTTATTATATTTCAGTCATTTTTATTACGCGAAATCTTTTTCATATCGTTTCACATATAAAAAAATGGAAAAAAAGCAATATTAAGCATATTGGTCGTACGATATGACTGAAATCCTTAGACGTGAAATCAAAATTTTAAAAAAATGTGATATTAGGAGGATTAAATCGCTGAAGAAAAATTAGATACAGTATTAATTGCATTAGTTTTATGATATTACTATAATCCTTGGACATCAAGCTAAACACAAAAATTAATATTCAAAGGAATAAATTACGAATGAAAATTTTGCTCTCATACTATTATTATCATTTATAAGGAAAAATATACGTTGGGTTATATATCAATACTTACCATTAGATATCTTAGGGAAATAGTATTGGTTTTTCTTGACTGTTTTTAGCGACTACTGACAAACTATGACTATTGTCAATAGTATTCGGTGTTCGTGAAGTTTTAGTAGTGATGTCCTACGTGTCTTCAGGTTTACAAGGGTGGGGGAGGGGGGAGGGCGGTTTCGGTATACCATTTATTAAGGGTCTTCTGTTCCTCATGAGTTGAGTTGAATATAAAATTTAGGCCAATGGCCAAGCACTGGGACCTATGAAGTCATTCAGCGCTGAAATGGAAATAAAAATTAAAAGCATTAAAGGTTTGAAAGATGTAACATGAGGAAAACCTCAAAGCAGTTGTTCTATGAATCAAGTGTCACGAGAAGGTGGAAAGTAAGATGAAGAAAGAGAATATGAAAGGAGGTACAGTAAAAGGAACTACCCCCCTACGGGGTTCTGTTTCTTATGGTCGTCATACCTGTTAGTGTAGCTGTTAACATTGTCAGCAGTGTTTGAATATAACCGTACAAATTTTTTTTTTGCACGGTATCCTATCTGCCTTTGTTTATCTCTGCATGGGGTCATGAATAAAAAAAAAAGAATTAATAACGACAGGAAGACAATGTAAGGAGACAATGCATACTTTTGTAAAAGATATGCTTAAATTCATTAGCTTTCACACCAGGTATGACTTATATAAAGATGAAAATGTATCATAATAACAATAATCAACAATACGATTCCGTGCTATATTCAAGCAGAGAATGCAAAACTGTAGACAAATGTAGAGCAGTAAGATGAAAATAGCAGTGGCAACTCAGTGTCAATTATTATTACTAGCAATGATTCGGACTGTTTATTGTTGATCATTACAAGTTATTATTGTCCCTGTAATGCATCTTTTGGCCCATGCACCCTTTCACCACATGTCAAAATGTCATTCTCCCCCTTTCCAAAATTGTCTGCCTCGAAAGGTGCATTCCAAATATGCAAAAAATAAATAAATAAATAAATAAATAAATAAATAATAATAATTATAATAATAAAATCCTAACGCAAACACACAAGCTAGCGGAGTGACCTCTCAGTAGTGCGGACCGATGCGCACTGCGTTTTGTGTGGTTCTAGAGCCAGTTTGAGCCTGCCAATCTGCGGTCATAATTCCCCCCCGAAACTCTGAAATTCCCCCCTGGTTGAGAACCACTTAATTAGAGCACATCTCTTTCAGAAGTCACGGTTCCTCTTCCTACACATCTTCCCACCGTCATGAATGATATTCTTTAATTAGCTGAAGACCCCACAGAGAGATGCACAGGGGGTGATAGAATACCATTAAAAAATGCAGTTTACGCGAAGACAAAACGAAATTTTGCACGATTACATTCAAATAATAATGCAAAACAATCGGTACCAGAAAGGGTATGTCGACCGTGAAATACAGACGACCCTTGATGGATGCCCTCCTATCGTACCCCTGTAGGTAGATAGTAGATAGATAGACAGACAGATAGATTGATAGATTTACTGACCACAAAACGACAACTTTCATAATAACAAAAGACTCAAAATTCCAGTATTTCCATATTTTTCAAAAGATAATTTTTTGGTCCAGTCAATATCAAAATACCATGTAAAACTTTATATATAAAGTGGGAAGCACTGCGGAAAATAACAACATAAATTACGTAAATGACAAGGTTCAGTTTACATCGTTAATACTTGTTGTTTTTGACTGAGCTAGCCTTATGCCAGCAAAGGCTCTTGCTCATAGAGCAGCCCGTAATAAATTAATATTTAAATAAATAATACCCGCACCTACATAGATAATCCATGACAGCAATGTACTAAAATGAGCTGTCAAACTGATGACCAACATCTTCTAAGTACTCTCAATAGATTTCTTTTACAGAAAACTAAAATTGCGTAGGATGGAAAAGCAAAAATATGTAAAAATAAGTTTGACTATAATGTAAAAATACATGAGAGAGAGAGAGAGAGAGAGAGAGAGAGAGAGAGAGAGAGAGAGAGAGAGAGAAAGTCGTGATATGAATACTGGAGGAGTGAATGGAAGGGATGATAATATAAAACTTTTGTCGATAACAGTAATTATCACATTAGCAAATCAGTATCATCATAACCTTTTTCATGGCTGTAGCGGATATTATTATAAATAATAATGATATTTTTGATACTTCTGATTCAACATTATTTTCATTGTTATTAAGGTACATATTTTTATGCATATTTCAGCGTTATTATTATGAATATCATTGACGCTTAATAATTTATTGCATCTTGTGGCGATATCTGAATGACAAATTCATTATTATTATTATTATTATTATTATTATTATTATTATTATTATTATTATTATTATTATTATTAATATTATTTTAAAAATTCCTCATAGTAGCACGAGTCTTCAAATGGAGAAACAAATCAGCAGTTATGTAAATGTACATATATATTTATTAAAAACAGCAAGGATAGCTTTCGGGAATCTGTTCGGGTTCGGATAAGGGGAACCGAACAGATTCCCGAAAGCTATCCTTGCGGTTTTTAGATTTAAATATATGTACATTTACTTAACTGCGAGTTAGTTTCTCCATTATTATTATTGTTATAATTATTAATATTATAATTAGCTGTACTTTCTTATCGCGATTGTCATTATTAGTATTATTAATAATATTAATATTTGTTGTCTTTTCTTAAAGTCGTTCTCATTGTGATTATTATTATTATTATTATTATTATTATTATTATTATTATTATTATTATTATTATTATTATTATTATTAGCTGTACTATCTTAAGGT
>NC_061088.1:21199446-21216946 GCF_015104395.2 Macrobrachium nipponense | reverse complement strand
CATTATTGCTTGGTTAGCCTTACCATAATAGGGTTCAGTCCTAATTAGTGCTCTCTCTCTCTCTCTCTCTCTCTCTCTCTCTCTCTCTCTCTTTGCAGACAATCATTCAGGCAATAAATTTGTCCCAGAAATCAATTTCTTTACACTTACAAACACGTAACTTGTAATAAATATAAATTTCATGCCAGGCCAATAATCTCTCTCTCTCTCTCTCTCTCTCTCTCTCTCTCTCTCTCTCTCTCTCTCTCAGCCCAACAATCATTCAATCAATGAATCTGAAAGTGGAAGGAATTTCGAAGTTCTGATAAACCGATCAATTGTACAAAACATCTTACGGTCCTATCCATTCCTCTCTCTCTCTCTCTCTCTCTCTCTCTCTCTCTAGTCGGACAATCACTCAATCAATGAATTAGATAGTGAAGCACCGGCGATAGAAAGGAGGAAGACACAAAAAAAAAAAGGGGGGGAGACCCTTGTCTTTTTTCGAGGCACTTAAGATAAACGTCTCAGTTCCCACAATAACCAATGGGCCGAGCGGCTTACGAGCTGGGTATTAGCCGGCGCTATTCTACAAAAGAGCGACACAAAAGGGACACAAAACCCCGACGCGCAAACGGCCAGGTAGAAAGAGAGAGAGAGAGAGAGAGAGAGAGAGAGAGAGAGAGAGAGAGAGAGGAAACATCTGTCATTATCTCTCCACACCTTTCCCTCACTCTCTTATTATTCTCTCCTGCTTTTCTTCTTTTCTACGCAAGACCTGCTTCTCCCCCCCTTCACTCTTCCTCACCATTTCCTCTCCCCTCCCCCTTCCCACACCCCGTCTTTTTCCTCCTTGCTTCTCCTCTCCGCATTTCCCTTTCCTTCCCCTTCCCTTTTACCCTCCGTAAACCCCCCCTCTCTCCTCCCTACCCCATACCCCAATTCGTTCCTCACCCATCTCTCTTTCCTACCTCCCTACCCACACCTAAATTCTCTCTCTCTATCTCTCTTTCTCTCTCTCTCTCTCGCCCTTCCTCTCACTACTTAATTCTTTTGGCCTACCAACAATGTTTTCAATTAAAGCGATACACAGATTACGGTCAAACTGTTACTGTTCAGGGGTCGCAGTTTCGCAGGGCTAATCCGTCAATGGGGGTCAGCCAGGCGGTAAATCCCCCTTCAAAGAAAACGGGAACCGATCATAAAGAAAATGGACAGGGGGAAGTGTTTGATTGTCCGTGGCTTCCATATTGGATGTTCATTGGGTCTGAGAGGATGGAGGGAGGGGGTAGGGGGAGCTCAGGGGTTTTGGGGTGCCCTCAGGATGGGGCATTACCCAAAGAATACCCTAACAACATCCGGTTCTTTGTGTACGCACGTTATAATAAGCGTTTATGCGAGGACGTCGCATGCATGCGCGCATCCCAATGATTATCACAGGTATTTACAGGTATAAGAGCTCTGTCGGCTTGTTGTTTGATCATGCCTTCTGATGCATAATGCGCTCCGTCTACAGTGAATCTATCAGTGATTACTTAAATAGTATGCGTGCATTCGTTTGGGTTAGCACAGCAATACTGCGTGTACATTGTCTAGTAGTCATTCATTATACTAGTATAAATATTTAATTGTAATAATCAAAATGCCCTCTCAGTTTTGTGATTGTTATAATTATATGCGTGTCTGGATATATATGTATATATTAAATACTACATATATATATATATATATATATATATTAATATAAACACACACATATATAATTAAGAATAATAGTTATCTATAAGTCAACTTAACAGGAAACCATACAAGTGTTTTAACGTAACTTAATGTGTGCGTAATTATGGTTTCCTGTTAAGTTGTCTCATAGATAACTATTCTTTTTAATTTTTATATATATTGAAAGTTATTATATATATTTATTATATATATATATATATAATAATATAATATATTATATAATATATATATATATATATATAATATTGTGACTCCAACAAAGAACCAAAGTTCCCCAACACAGACACACACGCGCGCGCGCGCGCTAAACATCACCCGCCCAGTATATTAATTACAGAAACGGCTGAAAATGGACCCAAATTAGGAGGGCAGCAGCTTATGCCGAAACACGACTGGGCGCCGCCATTACCACTGGGGCTCGCACGGCGGTCAAGGCAGGCGGAAACAGGGGCAGCAGCGGCAGCAGCAGCAGCAGCAACTGATCCAACGTAAATGCATAAATGGCTAATTGGAAACCGTCCAGCAGAAATGCATAAATGACTAATTGGAAACTCGCCGTTTGCAACCCCGTCCCTCTCCCGTGACCACCACACCCCTCCCCAGGGGGATGGGGTGGGGGGGGGGGGGTCCTAGGAGGAAGGGATTACGCAGCTCAGGTATGACGACGGAGGGAGGATGATACGTTTACGGCTAAGAACTCGAGACACATTGCGAAGGGAAAAATCGAGGATAAAAATCGACAATGTCTGGAGGCTTTTCCGTTCATATTTGCGCCATTCATAAACTGGTATATAGAGTGGGGGAAAAAATGTCGGTGGCTATACTCCGTAGAAGGCTTGAACTGTTATTCAAAAGGCTATTTCACAATCGCCTAAAAATGGAATGAAGATCAGCGGTTCAGACTGCTGATGATGGATGGATGCATCGGTGTTTCCGAAGTTTCTTCGAGTTCCCAGGCAAAATTCGGAAGGATATTTATTCGTATCTAACGTTTCCTGAATAAACAGGAGAAAGCGCTTGGTACTGACCTCCTGCCTATCATTTTCCTGTGGTATTCGCTTATGTAATGGAGTCACATGCAACTCCTGTTATTTTTAAACCATTTATATATATATATATATATATATATATATATATAATTATATATATATATATAGTTCGTTTTCCGCTACCGGACATCATAAATTCTTCATATATATCTTCCACTTGGATCCAAGTCTTTGTAGTGACAAGCGTATCCGAAAAAAGCGCGAGAATTCGAGAGAAGTTAATTAAGAAGGCATTGTGGCAGTCCTCGTGGCTATTACAATAAGTATCTGGTAAAAAGTAACCAGAGATTATATATATATATATATATATATATATATATATATATATATATATATATATATATATATATATATGAGATTAATCAATGATCAAATATATTTCTTAGTTTTCCATACAAATGACTCTTTCTTTTGCAACGCCAGTTTATCATATCCAACAAATCAACTAGCTTCGTCAAATCAGCTAAAAATCAGCTACAATGATATATGATTATAATGATAATCATCATTCGTGACGCTTCCTCACATCTGCACTTTTATCCTTGGCAAATACTGGACGATCATTATAATCTTAGCTATCTAAGCTGGGATAGAATAAAGCCAGTTTCCCGGCTAGACGAGACGGGACGACTGATTAAATGTCAAGGACGGAAATCGAAATTTTTCTGATTAAAAATAAAGAAATTCATATTTTTCCCATCTTTATTCCACAGACAAATTAAAATTTTTTTTTAATGATTTAAGTTTTTTTTGTCGTTCAAAAGTCATGCTATTTTATATGTTTTGTCTTTTATGCCTTCTGCGACAACCACTACTTTATCATTCCGTAGGTTACATGTACGTTTGTCTTTCAAAAAAAAAAAAAAAAAATTCTTCGGCGCAATTGAGTTTTCTGTACAGCGTACAATGGTGTATGAAACTCTGAGCTTCGGCTCACGAAACTTTCAGCCACAGCCCGCTGGTGGCTTAGGTTGTTGGCATCTATAGCAGTGCCAGACGCACATCATGGCTAAATTTAACCTTAAATAAAATAAAATCGACTGAAGCCAGAGGGCTCTTGGTATGTTTGATGATTGGAGGGTTGATGATCAACATAACAATTTGCAGCCCTCTAGCCTCAGTAGTTTGTAAGACCTGAGGGCGGACGGACAGACAAAAGGCCAATTCAAAAGTTTTCTTTTGCAGAAAAAAAAAACCACATCTTTTCACAAATTCTTGTGTGTATACTTGCGATGTACATCTGATGAATTAAAAAAAAAAAATGGAATGTTAGAATTAATGGCTTTTCATTTGTTTCTATTAATAAGCCGTCAACGGAACTGATTCTACCGCTTTAATTTGAATATAAATTATATATATATATATATATATATATATATATATATATAAAAAATATATATTATATATATATATATATATATATATATAATTTATTCATCTATTCATTTCATATATCATATACATTATATATATATTATAGATATATATAAAACTTAGATAGTATGAACAGAGGTACAGTTAATAAAATGAAAAGGGTTGCATCTATACTGTCCATCCGCCTTTGGTGTTTTTGCATAGTAACACTGCGTTCCGGGCTTTAGATAGTT
Source organism: Macrobrachium nipponense (assembly GCF_015104395.2). Lineage (NCBI taxonomy): Eukaryota > Metazoa > Arthropoda > Malacostraca > Decapoda > Palaemonidae > Macrobrachium > Macrobrachium nipponense. The sequence continues at coordinate 21,212,571 of NC_061088.1, read as the reverse complement.
ACGCTATGTGTAAGTTTTAGGTAAATAAAAGGATATCTGGGTGTACATTTGCAACTGAAGAGTGTTTTAATAATTTACTGTATGCGAATTACACCGTTAATATTCGAAATAGGATATTTAAAGCCCGGGACGCAGTGTTACCATGCGCAAACACCACAGGCAGATGGACAGATGAAGAAAAACGGAGTATAGGGACCGAAGGGACGCCGCAAAGAACCTTATATAAAGCCTACTGTGCACCGCATGAGGCACACTGATGGCACTACCCCCACTACTGGTTTGATTTTGAATAACTTTTTCGAATTCGTTTCTCCAACTGCAGGAAAAAAATGAACAATTGGTGTTAATGGTTATGTGTGATTTTATGCTAATTCTATCAATGACATAGTGAATGGTCGTACAAAACAGAGCATACCATTATACCATTCTCAACGCAAAAGGCCGTACGCAAGAGGAGCACTATTAGTCATTACCGTAAGTAGCGTTAATAGTCAAGCTAGAGGCACCGCTAATGATCACATCAACGCTAATGGTAATAACAGAAGTGGGGGATCATACAGGTAATATAGGTAACTCAGGATTTATTTCCAAGCGATTCTTTCCGTATTGTTCAACCCTAGTACTATTCCCTCTGCATTTTAATACATTTTTATGCGTTTGTTAGTTTATTCATTTATTTTTTTAATAAGTGGGATCTCTTCATTCTGCATTTCCCTTTACTTCCTCTTACTTCTTCCTGATGAACACCCTAATATTCTTTGGAAGCTTGAATTTCAAGTCAGTGGTCCCTTTGGTAGGCTTGTTCCATTTGTATAGGTTTCATCTTCTGAATAAAAATAATAATAATAATAATAATAATTCTGCCATTTCTGTTTAACATTATTTGCCTAAAAGCGGGTCTTTTACCAAAAATTAATAACCAAAATTAATAATAATTAATAATAATAATAATAATAATAATAATAATAATAATAATAATAATAATAATTCTGCCATTTCTATTTAACATTATTTGCCTAAAAGAGGGACTTTTACCAAAATAATAATAATAATAATAATAATAATAATAATAATAATAATAATTCTGCCATTTGTTTATCATTATTTGCCTAAAAAGAGGGTCTTTTACAATAATAATAATAAAATAATAATAATAATAATAATAATAATAATAATAGCAGCTCCTGAGACGGGAGCTTATGCCATTCACGAAATGAACACGCCTTCTCACAACCCAAAAAGTGAAACGGCGACACACGACCAAACCAGAGAAATAGCAAACAAGATAATATAACTAGGACGATAACGAACAAGATAAAGAGCTGAAACAGATACCTAACACGACGAGACGAAGACAAAATAAACACTACACGAGCTACAGATAAGCATCGAGAAGACCTCGTTTGGGAGATACACATTTACTCGTGCAAGGTTAAAGCTTGGATAATAATAATAATAATAATAATAGTAATAATCAAGAAGAAGAAGAAGAAGAAGAAGAAGAAGAAGAAGAAGAAGAAGAAGATGAATAATAATAATAATAAGAAGAAGATGAAGAAGAAGACTAAGAAGAAGAAGAAGAAGAAGATGAAGAAGAAGAAGAAGAAGATAATAATAATAAAACTAAAAATAACGGGAAAAGTGATATAATAAAATCTATCGGTTAAAAAAACCCCGAATACTCGAGATGCACGTACAAGAAAGAGAGAGAGAGAGAGAGAGAGAGAGAGAGAGAGAGAGAGAGAGAGAGAGAGAAATTTCACGTACAATATCAGGGAAAACGAAAATGAAAAAGAGAGATAATAAAATCCGTCTCTTAAACCAAGAAAATCATCGAGATGCACTATACGAGAGAGAGAGAGAGAGAGAGAGAGAGAGAGAGAGAGAGAGAGAGAGAATGGTCGGAGAAAAAGCAAATCAATCTGTTAAACAAAGCAAATCTTCTAGTTCCATGTAGGCTCATTTACATATACACATCACTGAGAGAGAGAGAGAGAGAGAGAGAGAGAGAGAGACTTGAATAAGCCGGACTATAGTTCATATGCCTGGTTTCCCAGTACGGGTGACTACGTTGACCATGGGTTCTTCATACAGTTGAAAATTACCCAACACCTGGCGGAGCTACCTTTCTCTCCCCCACCTTCCCCCTCCCCCCAACCAACCCCAAGTCTTCCCCACCCCTCCTTCCCCCCCTTCCCCCCTCACTCACCTCTCCCTTGTCCGTCATTTATCCATAAGGGTGAGGAGCATCAAATGATTTGACGAATTAGCCCCTCAATGTATCGAAGGGGCTGACTGGATGATTGGTAGGAAAGTAATAATAATAATAAAAATAATAATAATAATAATAATAATAATAATAATAATGTGATGATGATGATGATGATGATTATTATTTTGTAACGATTAAATAAACGCAAATTCCATATTACGGGTGAAATCGATTACGCATATAAAGAGACGGAATTTTACTGTATAATAATAATAATAATAATAATAATAATAATAATAATAATAATAATAATAATAATAATTAAGAAAAAAAGAAACTCACAGAATCACTGTATATAACCAATAAACACGTTATACACAGTGATTTTGTGGGTTTCTGTTTCAATCTTCAGAAGAAAAAGTGAAAGAAGTTTTTGTTTGGTTTAAATAATAATAATAATAATAATAATAATAATAATAATAATAATAATAATAATAATGTTTTCGTAACGATTAAACCAACGTAAATCCCTTAACACGGGTCGAATCTTTTGTATACTGAAAAGACGATCAATCTTACCTCGGCAAGAAATAGATTCAACCCAAAAGAAACACAAAGGGAATGAAATTGTGCGTGTATAACTGCTAAATGAATTTATTGAACGTTTCTTTACTTTTTATTAGAGATTAATTCTAAATATTTTGTCAGAGGGAAAAGTTGTCCCAATGTGTTATCCACAGACAAAGGAGGCGGAGGCTGAAATAGAGAATATTAGGGAATATGAACGGAGGTACAGTAAAAGGAATGGAAGAGATTGCAGGTAGGAGCCGAAGGGACGGTGCAAAGATGCTTAAGTAATGCCTACAGTGTACCATGTGAGATGACCTGGCGGTTATATTCCACACTAACCAAAATAACGGAACTGAAAAGCAATAGCATATAATGAACATGAACAACATATGTAATAAATAAGTCATGAAAGCAATGTATAATATTCACCTCCAAAAGTCACTTATTCATTGTTATCCCTCGTTGACAAAGTTCTGTCGTATCTATTAGTAAAATCAATAAAATTAGTAAAATCAAATAAATTCAATAAAAACAAGAAAATAATGCTCCGAAGTGTCTTCGGCGTAATCAAGTTTTCTGTACAACGTATAATGCTGTATGAAACTCTCAGCAACGGCCCATGAAACATTCAGCCACACGATCATGAGCAATTTTAACCTTACATAAAATGAAAACGACTGAGGCTGGAGGGCTGCAATTTGGTATGTTTGATGATTGGAGGGTGGATGATCAACACACCAATTTGCAGCCCTCTAGCCTCAGTAGTTTTTAAGATCTGACGGTGGACGGACAGACAAAAAAGTCATCTCAATAGTGTTCTTTTTCAGACGTAAATGTATATATATATATATATATATATATATATATATATATATATATATATCACGTAAACTATATATATATATACTATATATATATATATATATATATATATATATATATATATATATAACATTCACTTGAGAAATGTTAATCGCTTTCAATGCACGTCCGCAGGTGATAAACTCGTATTCATGTGATGCGTTGATTGACATAATACAAGTTTATCGCGATCCAAAAGACCACAAAAGGAAATGAAAAACAATATGTAATCTAATAAACATGAACGATATTATTGAATGCGTTGAATACACGAATAACATGTCTTTATTGTAAAATGTTCCTTTTCCTGCAGAGACATAATTTAAGAAATTTTTTTAACTACAAAAAAAGCATATCTTACCTTAACCAGACCACTGCACGGAGCTGATTAACAGCTCCTAGGGTTGGCCCGAATGATTAGATATTTTAACGGGGCTAAAACCAATTGGTTACTTAGCAACGAGACCTACAGCTTACTGTGGGATCCGAACCACATTATATCGAGAAATTAATTTCTAATCACCAGAAACAAATTATTCTGATTCCACGTGTGCAGAGCGGGGCGCGAACTCTCGCTACCAAATCAGCAGGCGAACACGCAAACCACTCGTCCAACGAGAAATACCATTGTATCCTAATCAGAATAAAAACTGGGAAAACCTGAAAAAATAATGTGTATATGAGCAACAGCATAGATATATATATATATATTATATATATATATATATATATATATATATCTACTATATATATATATAGATATCTATATATATATAGATATATATTTATATATAGTATCTATATATATATGATATATATATATATATCTATATATCTATATATATAGATACGATATATATTAGCTATATTATATATACTATACATTAATCTATAGATATAGCTATATATATATATATATATATATATATATACATATATCTCTATATATAAGATAGATAATTATATATATAGATATATATATGATATATAGATATATATAATATATATATATATATTATAATATATCTATCTATATATATATATATATATATATATATATATATATATACATACATCAATGGACACTATACATGACAATGCGCTGAAATATGTATTTCACTAATTTAGCATTACATTCTATTTAGTGTCTTTGTCCCCTGGTGGTGATTCGTACAAGTATTGCCAGGGATGGCGGAAGATTTTAATTATAATAATAATAAAAATAAACAGTACTACAATTTAGCTCAGCACTATATACCAATACTAATAAAGAATGCAGATACACTGACAATGTGAGAAAATAAATAAATAAATTTTAAAAACTGAAAACAAGGACTCTAATGTGTTATAAATCTTTTATAGCCGCATTTAATTTAGCTCAGTACTATACACTAATATTAATAAAGAATGCAGATACACTGACAATGTGAGACAACAAAAAAAAAAAACTGAAAACACGGACCCTATTATTATACATCTTTTATAAAGCGCCTTTAATTTAGCTCAGGACTATACACCCATACTAATAAAGAATTCAGATACACTGACAATGTGAGAAAAAAAATAAAAACACGGACCCTAATGTGTTATAAATCTTTTATAGGCGCCTTTATAGGCAAGGGGGGAGGGGCAGTTGGGGGGATGTTCTTGATATGTAAATAGGATGGAGCAGTGTAGAAGAATGTTTCACTTCGACTATTATTGAGCAATTTTCCACATATTTCACAGCCCCTCCGCCTTCTATAAGTATCCATAACGCGGTGATATACCGGAAAATTGACACCGAAAGGGAAGAGGACGATTATTTTCCAAAAGCCCTCGCCTGTTTTCACAGCCTTCCGGCCGCCCGGGAGAGGCGCCTGCAATCGCTCCTCCTCCCGATTTTCTCTTAATTTCTCGCCTCTCGTGTTGTTTTATCTTCTTTATCAAGAAGCAGGAGGGGGAGGAGGGAGGGAGGGAGCGTGTTCTTCAAGCCCGGATGACCCGGTGAAAAACAGAACGAAAATCGGGAGACCCTCAGGAAAAATCCTTTGCTATAAGGATTTATCTCCTTCGCTTTTTTTTTTTTTTTTTTTTTTTTTATCTAACGTCGCGACGTCCTTTCCAAGACCCGATGAATTATTTTCGTTCTTTAATAAGCTCGGGTCGATGGCATTATCCAGACGTTCAATTTTCTGATCAGTTGAAAAGCTGGATAAACATTTTGAGATGAAACATATTTACCATAAATCTACCAGATTTACCCCCATTCATTACAGAAGAAATAGTGATAGGTTACGATACAATATAGAATTCAGGCCAAAAGGCCAAGCACTGGGACCTATGAGGTCATTCAGCGCTGGAAGGGGAAATCGACAGTAAAAAGGTTTGAAAGGCGTAACAGGAGGTAAACCTCGCAGTTGCACTATGAAACAACTGCTAGGAGAGGGTGGAAAGTTAGATGGAATAAAGATAATATAAACGGAGATACAGTTAAAGGAATGAAAGAGGTTGCAGCTAGGGGCCGAAGGGACGCTGCAATGACCCTTAAGTAATGCCTACAGTGCACCACGTGAGGTTCGCCGATGGCACAACTTCCCTACGGGGCTGAACTGGTGATGTTTCAATTTTATTCTAGATACCAAAATCACATTCCCACGGTCCTTATAGAGAAGAGAAGAGAAGCGATCAACAAATCTTTCGGTTGTTCGACAGTTTGCCAATCGGCTCTGGCTACTTGATGACGTGCGCTTGTTGTTTGTCAGATATTACTTCCACTTGTAGTCTCATTTAAAAAAAACCATCACTCGTATTTGAGAGAACGCTCAGAGAAACTAACATAAGAGACTGAGCGCATACATGAGCAGTTAGCAATGTACCCATAACGTGCGTGTAAGTAGTATGTATGTATGTATGTATATATATGTATATATGATATATATATAAATTATATGTGTGTGTGCGTGGCTGAGTGAGTTAAACGCGTTTATATAGAAACGTTTCAACAAACGTATTACGAAATTAGAATGCAGAGAAGGAACTGTTGATATATGAGAGAGAGAGAGAGGAGAGAGAAATCCCATCTCAGAATAGGGTCTTAATCACACTCCACTTATCATGATTATGTTTTAATTAGGGGATCCTACGTAACACGTGTAAACAAACAGCAAAAGGACCTGAGGATATATTTATAGCCCGCCTGAGATGATCCTGGGTAACAATGGGGCTTCTGTTACCGCTCCCATCCAAGTCCTTCTGTGAAGGTGGGGAGGGGAGGGGAGGGGAGGGGAGGGGAGGGGAGTGGGGATGTAGATGGGGAGGGGAGGGGTAGAATAGAGGGAGGAGGGTAACGATAGAAGGCTCATGCTGTTTTATCTTCTCCTTAACCGCAAACTTTCTTCTTTTTATCTTTGGCTTTAATCAATGTTCTCTCTCTCTCTCTCTCTCTCTCTCTCTCTGATCCGGAATGCGTAAAGTGTCGGTCTGCCTTTCATCAAGTCTCTCCCGTGCCCCCTTCCCCCCCAACCCCCCTCCCCCAACCTTTCTCTCTCTCTCTCTATCTCTCTCGTCTCTCTCTCTCTCTGCGTCGACCTCGCCCGTCCTGTTATCTTTGATCCAATGTATAACAATTGGGCATCTGATCTGCTCCGGGGCCCTTTCTGCCTTTGGGCAAGCACGAGGCGCTGCCCCGCACGCAAGGGGTAGGAGTAGGCGCGGCGGCGGCGGCGGTGTTGCAACAGAGATCTTGTTGCCCACAGCGCCTGATAATGGCCGGTTGCAGAGCGTCGTAATGGATAAGTTTGTGTCATTACAGACGTTATGTGGATGCCAATTACCCCATTAGGGACATCTTGTAAGTTTCTCTATCCGCCATGACAAGCGGGGCTCTGTCTCCCTCGTCGGGGGGACCACATACCCATACCCAATACCCATCGAAGGGGGCATATCCTTCTTTCCCTCTCTACCCTCACCCCGCCTTCGTACCCTGCTTAAAGGGTTATGTTTATTGAATTATGAGTAGGTCTCTCTCTCTCTCTCTCTCTCTCTTCTCTCTTCTCTCTCTCTCTCTCTCTCTGCTTCTGTCGTGCCGAGTAACGGATTTGGTCGAACACATGATTTTTTTTTTTTCTTATTCTCCCAGGATTCTATATCTTTTATGCTCAGCGTTTCCGACCAGTATGGTCATTTTGCTACTTAAATGCCTATACAACGATCTGTTCTATATATATATATATATAATATATATATATATAATATATATTATATATATATTATATATATATATATATAAATAATAATCACCACACATCTACCTATCTATCTATATATATAATTTATACATATATATATATATATATATAGGTATATATATATATATATATATGTATATATATATATATATATACATACACACATACATCTATACTATACATATATAAATATAAAAATTAATAAAATAACATGTGATGTTTACTTTAAAAATTACATGTATGAATAAACTTAAACATTTAAACATAGTTATTACATGTATGTAGTACATACTTTAATAGTGCTCTCTCTCCTCTCCTCTCTCTCTCTCTCTCTCTCTCTCTCTCTCTCTCTCTCTCTCTCTACATAGCACAAATAAAAACATGAAACATCGGCAAGAGACAAACAGAGACACGGAGTAGGGCAAAACAGGAAGTAAGGCACCCAACAAAACAAAGCAAAATTAAGACAAATGAATGAAGATAAGGAGGAGTGGGGGTGGGGGTGAGGAATGAGGGAGGTGGGAGAAGGGTGCGGGGGGAGGGGGGAGAAGAGGCGCTCAGAATGCAAAGAAACTGTTATTGTAGTTATTTTTCAATGTTTCACCCGACACCTCGGGGTCGCCATAAGGACGAATAACGACCTCTGACAAAACAATGAGCACAATAGACATCTAATGAACAAACAGCGATAAACCATCGGATTAAGTGCCCAGTTTTTAATCGCTACTAAAAGGGGAGGAGGAGGAGGAGGAGGAGGAGGAGGGAGGAGATGCCTGGATGCTTGAGGATCCTCTCCCGCTGATCCGTCATCCATCAAAATCAGAGGAGACCAAAGGGCGTCCCGGAGATGCGACAATCGTCATCTCTCCCAAGTCTCGGCATCCTTCTGCCTTCGTACATAAACACACTGATGCTGAGGGCACATGGCCGTGAGCTTAAAGGCATGCAGAGGGTGCATATAGAAAATAACAACCCACACATTATTATTATTATATTAAATATTTATATTATTATTATTATTATTATATTATTATTATTGGGCACAGTTTTCCGTGTCGAAAATGATGACAATGGTTGCAGGTCCACAATAATATAGCATGTGAGTATATACGGGTATATAAGGTCTTTCGAACCTTATACTAGGTTCATCTTAAGTCAAGACTTGACTGAAGATGAACCTAGTGCAAGAGTTCGCAAAGCTCTTAATAGTCACTTAAAGACCATATAATTTCCAATAAATGCTATATTATTGTGGACTTGCAACCATTATTATTATTATTATTATTATTATTATTATTATTATTTTATTTTATTATTATTGTTATATTGAACAAAATGGCCGAATTTACAGAACTGTTCTTATACAAAATTCTCTCAATTCTTCTAATGACTTGTTTTATAGAATAATTGAGAGAATTTGGTATAAGATTTATTCTGTAAATTCTGCTATTATTTTCAATAAAACATGTTTGAAAGAAGGTCTGTTTCCAGCATATTATTATTATTATTATTATTATTATTATTATTATTATTATTATTATTATTATTATTATTTAGTAGATAAAACCTATCCATATGGAACAAGCCCACCAAAGGGGCCACTGACTTGAAATTCAAGGAAGAAAGAAGAAATAAGAGGAAGTATAAACCAGATGAAGTATAATCGTGAACATTCATGGGTAAAAAAGTAACCCTAACAACTAAGGCTTCCGTAATACCTTTTACATTTTTCATAAACATCCAGAGAAGATCTCCACTACTTAACAATGAAACTAATTCAAATGGAATCATAAAAGCATTACCACTGTGGTACAGCCTCCCTTCAGAGGATGTCGTACAGTTGGAACTTCAAAAGTTCAAGCGAAAATGCAATGGATTACTACCCTTATACTATTCTTCTTGCATTTCAATACATTTTTATCTCTTTATTCATTTATTCAACTCTTTCTTTAATAAGTGGCATTTCTTCTTTCTGTATTTCTCCTTACTTCATCTTAATTCTTCCTAATGAACACCATATTCTTTGGAAGCTTTATTTTCAAGTCAGTCGCCCCTTTGGTGGGGTTGTCCCATATGAATAAGTTTCAGCCTCTGAATAATAATAATAATAATAATAATAATAATAATAATAATAATAATAATAATAATAATAATAATAAAAAAGCCCTCCACTGAAGCGTGTGCAAGAAACACCAGCTATACCTTGCAGTAATAAGTGGTACGGAGCACCAACCTGAAGGAGTGATAGAGCACAAATCAGGCAAAGATCCTCTGGGACTATGGTATCAGAACGTGTACAAAGACGGTTCACAATAGCGACTTGGCTGAATATACTGGAATAACCAGGATGTTAGAGTACAGTACTTGAAAAGAGTCTCCAATTACATTAATTTTTCGTATAAATTGGGGGACATATATAGTTCGTTACACAGACCACAATGTAAGACCCCTTTCCAATATTAAAGAAAAAAAGATCAAATCAAAATTTCGAAAGATTCTATCAAAACTGAACCATCTCCTAAAATACATAACCTGAATGCCCATATCTGTGCGGGTAAGTGATACCCTTCTCTATGTGTGTGTGTGTGTGTGTGTGTGTTCGCGATCTCTTTCATATACCCTAAATCCTGCTTGGCCCAGCCGGGTAATCGGTGCCCGTTCAACCCTTCCTTCATAAATTTGACATCCTTGGCCCCAAAAATAAAACGCCGGCGGCGTCTGCTGGCCACATCCTCTTTATGCTTCTTCGGTTCTCAATAAAAACACGGCGGCCGTCTCATCCCAAGACGATCCGAATCTCATAAAACGGATTATTACCAATTATTAGTGGCGCCTTCGGGACTTACCATTTCCTTAATCATTTGCATATTTGGACGTGGGGTAGGAGGAGGAGGAAGGGGAGGAGGAGGAGGGTAGGGAAGGGGAAGGGGAAGAGGAAGGGGAAGGAGGAGAGGAAGGGGAAGGGGGAGGAGGAGGGTAATGGGAAGGGCGAGGGGAGGGGAGGAGGAAAGGTAATGGTAGGGGGAGGGATGGGGAAGGGAGGGGGGAGGAGGAGGAGGAGGAGGAAGGCAAGGGCAGGGGGGAGGGAAGGGGAGGAGTAGGAGGGATTGGAGAGAGTGGGTAGGGGAGTGAAGGGGCAAATGTATGTACGCTCTCTCCTATCTTAGCTGACCATTACTCATCCAGGACAAATTTCCTCGTTAATCGATCGGGGGTCGAACCACGGCCACTCGAACCACGTTTCGAACCGGGTCGAGTCTATTATAAGGTCTCCGAAGGTATGTTTCATACCCACATACCCACCTATGCCCGAACATGGCAACGAAGGAATTCTGCACAAATCTGCTCCAACGAAATTTAAAATGTTTTGCTTCTTGCTTCTAATAACAGAGAGAGAGAGAGAGAGAGAGAGAGAGAGAGAGAGAGAGAGAGAGAGAGAGAGATGGGAAGGAGGGAATTTACCCAAATTAGCTCCAGCCAAATATCGAATGTTTTTGCTTTTCGTGCTTCATAAGAGAGAGAGAGAGAGAGAGAGAGAGAGAGAGGAGAGAGAGAGAGAGAGAGAGAGAGAGAGAAGCAAAGATGGTACGAAATCTAAGACAACTTGTATCAAATCTCAAATTATCCCCCCAAATTTTATATCTAGAGCAGCATCAATATTTACTTATTAAAAATGAGCGAATAAGAAAAACCAGCTTAAGTAAATAAAACAACAGTTTTCTCACAATTACTATTTGTGTACCTTAAAATTTTACAAAGGTTATCCTTACTTTCACTAATTCCAAAATGTCGCAAAGTAATCAGCATTTTTGCTGCTACAATACAGATATTTTCCACTGTTGCCGGCAGTTGCTGCTGAGGAAAAAAAAATTTACAAATTTAGCGGAAATTCCAAATACCGATTATTTATCAGCTCTATTTGACACTTCAAAATAATGATGAAAATACAAGCTACATCAATTGAAGCTTATATTTTCATCATTATTTTGAAGGCTTGTACTTAAGAATAAAGTACTGATGAAAATACAAGCTACATAAACTGAAGTTTATATATTTATCATTATTTTGAAGCATGTATTTCTACATAAAGTACTGATCAAAATACAAGCTAAATAAATTGAATATTGTATTTTCATCATTATTTTAAAGCTTGCACTTCATAATAACGATGAAAATACAAGCTAGATATATTGAAGCTTGTATATTCAACATTATTTTGAAGCCTGTATACTTCAAAATAATTATGAAAATAAAAGCTTCAATTATACAAGCTAGATAAACTGAAGCTTGTATTTTCCTATTTATTTGGAAGTATCATATAGATGTATTAGAAAATTATCTACGGAGAATTATTGAGGAATATGCTGGTATATTAATGAGAAATGAACATAGCCAATGATTTACTTCATTTGTGCAGAATTACTTCGTTGCCATGTTCGGGCATAGGTGGGTATGTGGGTATGAAACATACCTTCGGAGACCTTATAATAGACTCGACCCGGTTCGAAACGTGGTTCGAGTGGCCGTGGTTCGACCCCCGATCGATTAACGAGGAAATTTGTCCTGGATGAGTAATGATCAGCTAAGATAGGAGAGAGCGTACATACATTTGCCCCTTCACTCCCCTACCCCCTCTCTCCAATCCCTCTTGATTGAGAAACTGGGCCTTCGTTGCATCAGTGATCAGATCACTCTTCAAGCTGCATTATTATTATTAATTATTATTATTTTTTTTTTTTTTTTTTTTTTTACTCTATCACAGTCCTCCAATTCGACTGGGTGGTATTTATAGTGTGGGGTTCCGGGTTGCATCCTGCCTCCTTAGGAGTCCATCACTTTCCTTACTATGTGTGCCGTTTCTAGGATCACACTCTTCTGCATGAGTCCTGGAGCTACTTCAGCCTCTAGTTTTTCTAGATTCCTTTTCAGGGATCTTGGGATCGTGCCTAGTGCTCCTATGATTATGGGTACAATTTCCACTGGCATATCCCATATCCTTCTTATTTCTATTTTCAGATCTTGATACTTATCCATTTTTTCCCTCTCTTTCTCTTCAACTCTGGTGTCCCATGGTATTGCGACATCAATGAGTGATACTTTCTTCTTGACTTTGTCAATCAACGTCACGTCTGGTCTGTTTGCACGTATCACCCTATCCGTTCTGATACCATAGCCCCAGAGGATCTTTTGCGTGATCGTTTTCTATCACTCCCTCAGGTGGTGCACTAGTGCACGTACCACTTATTACTGCAA
>NC_061088.1:21186946-21194446 GCF_015104395.2 Macrobrachium nipponense | reverse complement strand
CGGGCCAGCCCTAGAAGAGCTGTTATTCAGCTCAGTGGCCTGGTTGAGCTAAGATATACTTAACTTTTAACCTCACCCTTGACGAAAAGAAGAACTAAAAAGACAAGGCATAAAATCAATTCAATTGATGCCGCCATTCTTTTCAACTGAGGACGGTTACACAGCACACACACCCAAAGATACAATTGTGTTACACATTACCTCGAGGATCAGCTCACCCAGAGGCGCCAATCTACAAAGTTTTATAGTGTTAGCCACAAATGTAATGAACATAGCTGCCTTTGGATGTAAGAGAACGTTTGCTTACTTAGAGACCATTAGCTGTTAAGCCTCACTGTGACACAGTGTACCGTCACCCAGTGCTGCTTGTGGCAGTCAAAGAAGCAAACAAACAAACAAACTGACTTCCGAACATCACCAAGCACACTAAGATATCTGTTTCAAGCTACGAACTTCAAAAGTTCCAGTGAAGATGCAATGCTTTACTACCCTAATGCTATTTCATTTTCATTGCATTTTTATCTATTTATTAATTCATTTTTTTAACAAGTTGACATCTCTTCTTTCTGTATTTCCCTTTACCTTCTCTTAATGAACATCTTATTCTTTGGAAGTTGGAATTTCTAGTCAATGGCCCATTTGGTGGTGGGCTTATTCCATAAGAATTGGGGTCATATCCTGAATAATAATATTAATAATAATAATAAAATACTCATAGTAGCATGAGTCTTGAAATGGAGAACAAATCCACAGTTATGTATACTATGTACGAATTGTTATCACATTACCGTGATTCATATACATGCATCACGCTACAAATGTCCTTTAACATCCAATTCGCTCTACCTCGGAATTAATATTTTTTTTTTCATATGTTAACCTTCGGTTAACATAATATATGAAAATATATTAATTCCGAGGTAGAGCGAATTGGATATTAAAGGACAATTGTAGCTTAATGCATGCATACTATGTACGTACATATATTTATAGATGGATATGTACTGCATTATCTTTAAATATATATACATATAGATAACTGTGGATTTGTTTTTCCAATAAAATAATAATAATAATAATAATAATACTAATAATAATAATAATAATAATAATAATAATAACAAAAAACGCTCCTCCTCCATCCGGTCTTGGGTCCGGCTTGAGTGAGTGAGTGGGGAAGAGGGGGGGAGGGGGGTGGGGGGGGGGGGGGGTTATGACCCGTAGGAGTATCGTTACCTACTGCTAATGACAGTGGAGTCATTCCCTCTTGGAACAGGAGGAGGCTCCCTCGCGAGATGAAGAGGGTTTTAGTGGGCTATAACCTCGGGCGACATGCACCGAGGTATTAGGGGCGGGGGGAGGTGGGGGGCGGAGGCCAAAATATCCCTTTATTCTTCCTCGAGACTTTTCCTGCTTTTTTTTTTTTTTCTTTTTTTTTTTTTTTTCGAGGTAATTTCTTCGGTTCTCATTCATTTGTTTGGGGCGGCAACCAAAACCTTAGTTTGTTGGAATTGAAACCCATTACACGAACAGAGAGAGAGAGAGAGAGAGAGAGAGAGAGAGAGAGAGAGCGAGAGAGAGAGAGAGAGAGAGAGTAGGGAGGAGGAGAGAGCGCAAGTAAATTATAACAGTAATTTACTACTGATATTACATATATATTTATATTATATAATATATATATATATATATAATATATATATATATATAATATATTATATATATATTATATCTTCATATGTATATATATTATATATGTATACTATACTATATTCATATGTATATATATACACATTAGATGTATATATATCTAAATATACTAATAATATATAAATCCCACATATGTGCATATATGTGCATATTACATAGTATATTATTTATATATATATATATATATTATTATATAATAATTATATATATATATCTAATACATATATTATTATTATATACACCATTACAATTTTATACGCCGTTTCAAATTTCTAAAGAAATTTCCGCGCGCTCCTCTTGTTGGGATACGCTCCTGGCACACAGATATATATATTATATAATATATATATATATATCTATCTATATATATATTATATTTAATATATAATATATATATATCTCTTTTATATAATAATATTCTTCCTCGAGACTTTTCCTGCTTTTTATTTTTTTTTTCGAGGTAATTTCTTCGGTTCTCATTCATTTGTTTGGGGGGCAGGCAACCAAAACCTTAGTTTTTTTTTTTTTTTTGTTTTTTGGAATTGAAACCCATTACACGAACAGAGAGAGAGAGAGAGAGAGAGAGAGAGAGAGAGAGAGAGAGAGAGAGAGTAGAGAGATGAGAGAGAGAGAGAGAGGGAGAGAGAGCGCAAGTAAATTATAACAGTAATTTACTACTGATATTACATATATATTTATATATATATATATAGATATATATATATATATATATATATATATATATATATATATATATATATAATTCATATGTATATATATTATATATGTATACATATACATATTCATCATGTATATATATACACATTAGATGTATATATATCTAAATATACTATATATATAAATCCCACAATATGTGCATATATGTGCATATTACATATATATATTATATATATATATATATTATATATCTATATATATATATATATATATATATATATATACGGCCGTTCAATTTCTCGATTTCCCGCGCGCTCTCTTGGGATACGCTCTGGCACACAGATATTATATATATATATATATATATATATATATATATATATATATATATATATATATATATATATATACGTATATAATATTTATATGTATATATAAAATTATAAAGTTAATATGAACAAGAGTGTAATTCTACAAGTACAGAAACAAATGCACTATAAAAATGTACCCATTAACTCATTTGAGTTAAAGACGTTCTCCGTCTCTTAAGTGTTACTTTCTCAAATGTCTATGCGCTCATTTTCATGACAAACCGTCTCCCTCACTTACGCCAAAGTTGCTCCTTTCGTTTCTTCTTCTTCTTCTTCTTCTTCTTCTTCTTCTTCTTCTTCTTCTTCCTCCTCCTCATTCATTCCTTTCTCACCTGTTACCCACCCTTCTTCATTCCCGCCTTTCTCACCTGTTGTCATAATTACTACGGGCTGCTCTATGAGCAAGAGTCCGTGCTGGCATAAGGCCAACTCAATCTAGAATAACAACATATAATAATTAGAATAGAATCGAACAGAATATAGAATTTAGGCCAAAGGCCAAGCGCTGGGACCTATGAGTCATCTAGCGCTCAAAGGGAAATTGACAGTATGAAGGTTTTGCTGGTGTAACAGGACTATGAAACAATTGTTAGAGAGGGTGGAAAGTCACATGAAAGAAAAAATATGAACGGAGGTACAGTAAAAGGAATGCAAGACATTCTAGCTTGGGACAGAAGGGACGCTGCAAAGACCCAATTAAGTAAATGCCTACCGTGCTCCTAGTCAGGTGCACAGACTGCACTGCCTCCCTACGGAATTATTATAATGACGAAAATCTTCATAAGATTTCTTTTTTTTTTTATTTCGCAAAAGTCGTTCCACCACCTGAGATCACGTTGTCCCTCGTCTTAGCAGTTTCTTAGCTATTCCTTCTCTCCCTTTTCCTCTCTTTTTCCTTACCCCCAACCCCCATTCCCTCAGCTTCCTCACCTGTTGTCTTAACTTCCCTCACCTGTTTGTTCAGACAGCATTGGAAGGAGGCTTACCACAGACACTAGGGAACCTTTTTCACTGAGCTTTGTAACTAGTAAGCTTCAGCCAGACGGATTCTATTTGTTACTTTCTTTCTCATTTTTTGGGAGGTAATGCGGTTATTTCTACTTATCGCTACATTCACATTCATTACATGTTGGGGTTTTACCCATGTGAAAATGAATCGGGAAATGTGGGTGCTTATGCTGTCCAGCTATATTCGGAATTACTACATGTTGGGGTTTTACTTATGAGAAAATGTAAAAATGACTCCGGAAATGTGGGTATTTATGCTGTTCAGCTAATATTCACATTTATTATATTCTGAGGGCTGCTGTTCGGCTACATTAGGCTTTGCGATAATATAGTTATTTCTACTATCAGCTATATGCATATCAATTACATGATGAGGTTTTAATCATGGGAAAATGTGGATTTCATTTACCTTTTACAATTAAATATCTCTAGGCAATGTGGGTACTTATGTATATGTACAACTACATTCACATTCATTAAAAGCTGAGAACTGCCGTACGGCTGTATTAACCTTTATGGCAATTTGGTTATTTCAACTGTTCAGCAGCTGGAGTTTTAATGACGTGAATTTTTTTTTTTTTTTTTTTTTTTTTTTTTTTTTTTTTTTTTTTTTTTTCAGCTAGATGTCTCTGGTAACGAGGCTACTTATGGCGTTCACATAGGTTTATATATATATATATGTCGAGGATTCCCCTATTCTGAGTTTGATCTTTTTTCTGATCTTACATGCTTCTCTATCTAAATTCTATCTTTTTTTTTTTTTTTTTTTTTTTTTTGTTTTTTTTTTTTTTTTTTTTTTTAAACTATAAGCGTAATGGTAAGGTGGTAATTTCTACTGTTCCCCTACATCCAGAATTTTTCCTAATGAACACAATATTCTTTAGAAGCTTGAATTTGAAGTCAATGGTCCCTGTGGGCTTGTTCCATATGAATAGGTTTCATTTATTGAATAACAATAACAATAACATTTATTACATGACAAAGTTCACTCACGCTTTGCTGTACTTGAATCTGGTAGCCATGAGCTGAAGAAGTAACTTAAAATGTACGTCATGTTCACCTAAGACTAAAAGTGGCTTTAATACGTATTGGGATTTCACTAATGTGAAGTGTGTTTAGTTTTTTACAATTCTGAACTTGAGTTAAATGCCAGAGTTCCGGATCTCGTCGGGGGTTGGGACTTCGCCAGAGAGAAGCAAGCGTCTCCAATCGCGTTTGTAACGGGTAAAAAATGCGCAAAGGTTGAGTTTCCTGTACAGCGTGTAATGCTGTGTGAAACTATATTCACATTTTTATTTTTCTTAGAGACTTCTCTATCTAAATTCTAGGTGTCTTTTTAAAACTATAAGCTTGATGGTAATGTGGTGGAAAAAAAATAATATAAGTGCCCATCCGTCTTCATGTAATTAAAGATGACCATGACAGTGACTTCTGTCTATGGAGCCAACCCCTATCAGGTCTTAATGATAATGATAATGAAACTCTTTAAAATATTGTCGTTAATCCAAAAACATTAACACGGAAATAAACTGTTTAAAATAATGTTGCTAATCCAAAAACAACACGGAAATAGACGGTTTAAAATAATGTCGCTAATTCAAAAACATCAATACGGAAATACCCGGTTTAAAATAATGTCGCTAATCTAAAAACATCAATACGAAAACATTAATACGGAAATAAACTGTTTAAAATAATGTTGGCAATCCAAAAACATCAATAAGGAAATAAACTGTTTAAAACAATGTTGCTAATCCAAAAACATTAATAACGAAGTAAATTGTTTCAAATAATGTTGCTAATCCAAAAACATCAACACGAAGATAAACTGTTTCAAATAACGTCGCTAATCCAAAAACATCAATACGGAAATAAACTTTCAAATAATGTCGCTAATCCAAAAACATCAATACGGAAATAAACTGTTTCAAATAATGCGCTAATGCAAAATCATCAACACGGAAATAAACTGTTTAAAATAATGTCGCTAATCCAAAAACATCAATACGGAAATAAACTGTTTCAAATAATGTCGTTAATGCAAAAACATCAATACGGAAATAAACCGTTTCAAATAATGTCGCTAATCCAAAAACATCAATACGCAAATAAACTGTCTAAAATAACGTCGCTAATCCAAAAACATCAATACGGAAATATACTGTTTAAAATAATGTCGCTAATCGAAAAACATCAATACGGAAATATACTGTTTAAAATAATGTGGCTCATCCAAAAACATTAATACGGAAATAGACCGTTTAAAATAATGTCGCTAATCGAAAAACATCCATACGGAAATATACTGTTTAAAATAGTTCCTAATCTAAAAACATCAATAGAGATATATCACTTCGTCTCCGTCGCTATTAAACACATGTCATTCAGATACACCTGTAAAAAAATAAAAATAAAAAAAAACATAAATAAAAAAAGGGGAAATAAGACGTGATCTTTTAAAACTTTTTACATTTTTATCAGTGCTCAATCGAAGGAAGCATTTCCGCAAATTCCCTACAAAACCTCAATTTAGTCCTACGCTAGATTACCAACCCCCCAAACCCCCTCCACCTCCAGCGCCCCGCCCCCCCACGAAAACCTTGAGAGATCCCTTAACTACACCAAAAGAAATGACGCGGATTACACGGCAAGAGGATCCTAATCCACAAAATTGGTCGTTAAGGTCGCTCGGGGCGGATTAGAGGCAGGGAAAATCGACCTTCCGAAATGCCGATGACAGGTAAGGGATTGGCGACGGGGAGATAATGATAAAACACTTGGACGAGTAAGGTCTCTCGACCGGGCATTGTCAGCCGGGCGGATCGCCCTTAAGGGCACCTATACCCCGGACCCGAAATCATAGTTTCCCGGTTTATGGGGAATTTAAAAGAGGTGGCATTTTCAGGCGTGTTAATTTTTTTCCGAGTTTTTTTTTTTTTTCCAGTTTTTTTTTCTTTATTCTCACAGATGTTAAGAGCAGGGAACGGAAAAGCGATAATCAGCGATATATTTCGTCAAATCTTAACACGAAGACAATTGCTTTTTAAAAGTAATTTGGGAAAGTTAATTATTTGAGCAAGAAAAAGAAAAAAGAACCAAAAACTACGACTTTCCAACAAAAGAAAAAAAACTAAAAAAAGAACAAGAAAAAAAAAGAAACAATACCAATTTGTGTTTCTTTTTCTCTCTCTTGCTATAAAAAAACAGGTAATTTTCGGGCGTGACGTCACAGATTAAGCAACAGTCCACCACACACACACACACACACACAATCGAGGTTTACTTAACTCTGAAGAGCTCGAGACGGGAGAAGAAAAAATAAAAAATAAAAGCTATCGTCTTTATCACTGACAGATGGGCAACCTTAATATACTAATACTTATACTACACTAATACTACTATTGGCTAATACTAATAGTCCTAAAGAAAGTAAAGGAAATAACATTCACCCCGAAGATATTCTCCGAGTGTGACCTGGTACATAAGGTCACCAGGTCCTAACTCTCTCTTATCTCTCGGAATCTTCTTCGGGCGGTTTTTCTTACCTGAAATAAGAGAAGAACGCGAATGAAAAAACTGCAGTGGGAAAAAACATTATCGGCAAAATGTACACACACAAAAAAAACGTAATGTGTTTGTGTGCTATCTGAGATGACCAAGAAACACACACACACATAGATACATACATACATACATACATACATCGATGTATGTATAAATACATACATATATACAA
>NC_061088.1:21171946-21174446 GCF_015104395.2 Macrobrachium nipponense | reverse complement strand
CAACAAATATGCATTATGAGATTTCTTTGCAAAATGACACGTAAGTTCATCAACTCTGGGGTATCCATTTATCACAAAACAAAGGTATAATGACTGCTAAATTCTTGGTTAATCAGATATATAACCTTTGCGTTAATCTTTGATCTCGGGAATCATAATGACCAGTTGCCGCTTGCACCAGACGTCCATTTTTGATGATGATACACAATACATTTCACTGAGACAAAAGTTGCGTCGCAAATACAATCACCTTAGACCTGTAGTTTAACAAAATTAATTCATTCAGTGCGTCATAAATAAACTCACCTTAACCCTACAGTTTAAGAAAATTAATAAATTTAATCCGTCATAGATAAAATCTCCTTAAACCTGTTCCCTAACAAAATGAATTAATTTAATCAGTCGTAAAGAAATAAACCTTAGACC
Source organism: Macrobrachium nipponense (assembly GCF_015104395.2). Lineage (NCBI taxonomy): Eukaryota > Metazoa > Arthropoda > Malacostraca > Decapoda > Palaemonidae > Macrobrachium > Macrobrachium nipponense. The sequence goes on along the minus strand of NC_061088.1, from coordinate 21,174,020 downwards.
TGTACTTTAACAAAATTAATAAATTTAATACGTCATGAATAAAATCACCTTAGACCTGTAGTTTAACAAAATAATTAATTTAATCCGGCATAAATAAAATTAATTTAGACCTGTAGTCTAACAATGAATTAAATAAAATCTCCTTAGACCTGCAGTTCAAGAAAATTAATATATTTAATCCGTCATAAATAAAATAACTTTAGACCTATACTCTAACAAAATTAATTAATTCAATGTGCTATGAATAAAATCACCTTAGACCTGTAGTTTAACCAAATCAATAAATTAAAAGTAATTTACCAGATATGAATTAGCATTACATATTAACAAACCCAATAATTAAGACAGAACATCAGCAGACAAGTTCAAAACAGAGAATATAATGGAATAGGAATAGATAGTTTAGGCCAAAGGCCAAGTGCTAAGAGCTGGGAACTATGAAGCCATTCAGCGCTGGAAAGGATATTGAGAGTAGGTAGGTTTGAAAAGGTGTAACAGGAGGAAAACCTCAAAGCAGTTGTCAAGAGAGGGTGGATAGCAAGATGGAAGAAAGAGAATATGAACGGAGGTACAGTAAACTGAATGAAAGGGGCTGCAATTAGAGGCCGAGGGGGAAGATGCACATAAACCTCAGTAATGACTACAGTGCACCCTGTGAGGTACACTGACGGCACTATCCCCTACGGGGAAAGCAGTTGACATAACAAAATCTCATATTTTGAGTCCTGAGCATAAACAACAAACCCTAAAAGCTTATCTATACATCAACCTAATAATTAAGATGAGGATCAGTTTATCGTTTCAAAGTTCAAAGATACAAACTTATTACAATCATAATAAGATGATTTATGAGATGATCTGGACGCTTGTATTCGCAAGCAATCTTCTGATCAGAGCTTTTATTTACACACTCACAAGCAAGAATATGTTCATAGCGTTTGTCTGTTTGTGTATGTTTTTTTTTTTTTACTGTTAGATATGATTTATACATATGTAGGGAATTGCTGCTTGCTCTATGTCTATATAAATACCTTTACTGTAAATAATTTCTGTAAGAGTCTGTATAACATGTCATAGAAGACAGCTATTTGAGTACTTTATATACATTAGTACATTCTTCATTTTCTCACTAAAGCTCAGAGTATACGGTCTTTTGTGTAAGTGCATATTATTACATGAATAAATAACCATATGCTTTGCGCATTTTTAAGGAAATATATATATATATATATATATATATATAATATATATATATATATATATATATATATATACACACAAATACACACAATTAGCTGAGTTCTATATTTGCTGTATAGACTCCTACAGAAAGTAATTACAATAAAGTGATTCAACAGTTTTGTAGATGTAAGCAATTATATAGCTCTGCCAATATAACAAACAGCACCAAAAACCCATGCAAGCAGACAAATGCAATGAACATTACCTTCATCATAAATTGAAAACATCACAAAACCATATTGGAACAACATTAAAAAAAAAAAAAATAAATAAAGTTTCCCCCGAAAGTCAGGGGCTCCAACAGATTCAATTAACAACAAAAATAGCACTGTAAGCTGGTCCATATCTCTGGTAAATGTTGGGTACAGAGGGAGCCATTTACATCTTATTAGAACTTCGAGAACGTGATTAACGACCCTTTGATTGCCAAGATGAAAAATGAATAAGATGAAAGTGCATGAAGGCGCTCTTTTTTTTTCTGCAAAAGAAAACTTATGAAATGGCTTTGTCTGTCCATCCGCCCTCAGATCTTAAAAACTACTGAGGCTAGAGGGCTGCAAATTGGTATGTTAATCATCCACCCTCCAGTCATCAAACGTACCAAATTTCAGCGCAATAGCCTCAGTAGTTTTTATGTTATTTAAGGTGAAAGTTTGCCATGGTCGTACGTCTAGCACCACTATAGGGGCCAACAACACAGGCCACCACCGGCCGTGGCTGAGAGTTTCTTACAGTATCATACGCTCTACAGAAACTCGATTGCGCCGGAGAAACTTTGGCGCATCTTTAACTTTTTTATATCTGAAAATGAACATTGAAAAAATCAGAGCTA
>NC_061088.1:21149446-21166946 GCF_015104395.2 Macrobrachium nipponense | reverse complement strand
GAAAATCTAGGATGGTTAGCATTGGAAAGGACAGAAAAAAAAATGACAGAGGGCGAACAGACAGGCTGACTGATGAACAGAAATATTATTGTAAGAGATAACAGACAAAGAATAAGAGAGAGAGAGAGAGAGAGAGAGAGAGAGAGAGAGAGAGAGAGAGAGAGAGAGAGAGAGAGAGAGAGAGAGAGAGAGAGAGAGAGAGACTGTTTTATCTTTATCGAAAGAGAGAATTAACACCTCTCAAGACGTAAGATTACCATGTTATTTTTTACCTTATAATAAAAATTTCATTTACAATAAATCATCCACACTATTGAAAGGATGAATGTCCCTCAACCGTTTGAGCAAACAATTAAAAATAAATAACATTATTATTCGACTCTTCTTTTTTCTCTAGACCAGAAGCTTTGAATAACTGACAATCTCCAAAACAAAACATCAAAATTGTTAATCCAGTTAAACTTTGAAGTATAAAACGAAGGTCAAAGAGTCCCTACCCACAATGAAACAAACCACTGAATGGAATTCTTTGAAGTACTAATTCAATACCTAGTGAAGATGGATTATTATTTTTTTTTTCTATCACAGTCATCCTATTCGACTGGGTTGTTTTTATAGCGTGAGGTTCCGGGTTGCATCCTGCCTCCTTAAGAGTCCATTTCTTTTCTTACTACATGCGCTGTTTCTAGTAGCAAACTCTTCTGCATGAATCATGGAGCTACTTCGGCATCTCGTTATTCTAGGTTCCTTTTCAGGGATCCTGGGATCTTGCCTAGTGTTCCTATGGTTATGGGTACGATTTCCATTGGCATATCCCATATCCCTCTTATTTGTAATTTCAGGTCTTGATAATTATCAAATTTTTCTCTTCCTTTCTCATCTACTCTGGTGTCCCATGGAATTGAGACGTCAACCATTGATATTTATTACTATTATTATTATTATTATTATTATTATTATTATTATTATTATTATTATTATTATTAGTTTAAAGAGGGCACTCAGTCACATTTCCCTGACAGGGATAGCCAGAGGAATTCATTCTGAAATTATGAATTAAATATTGGAGTAAGTTATAGTTGGAGAAATTGGACAGTGTAGACTAAATGGAATGGATAGAAAAGTAAAATGTAAAAAAAAAAAAAATGCAGATCAGAGCCGAATGAACATTACTGGGGAGATAGGTGAAATGGCTAGCTATTGCTTATTTAAAGCGGTTGATTCTTGAAACCTTTGTACACCTAACAGCGGTTATCTGGAGCAATATGGGTCAGCACCCTATTTTCGCTTACTTGGGGAGTAAGCCGACAAACTACTACTTTGTTGTTGTTATTGTTGTTGCTGGCGGGTAGGAGAGGTCCATGAAAGAGCTTATAAAGGTCTGAAAAACGTGTTTTGCGTTGAGTTAAGGATACAGGAATTGTAGGATAGGGTATTTATGATTTATATATTACAATGATAATGTAAAAAATAATTAAATGTGCATGTTAAATAGTACAGAACTCTGATTTATGATAACATATAGTGTATTTATTTTAATTTTCGTTAGTGAAACAATGCGCTATTTGACCATAGATTTTAGCATGTCCCCTACGTAAGCTGGAAGTCAGATCACACCTTGTTATACTTTGCAAACGATCACCTGTTGCGACACTACTTCAAGGATGACGTGAAACCAACATCATAATCTTATCATTTTCAGTGAAATCTACAAACAAAACGTAATTCACTTTCAGTACAATCTACAGACAAAAAGTAATGCATTTTAAGTACAAAAAGTTATTCACTTTCAATAGAATCGACAGGCAATCTTACATTTTTTGTCAAAATGGCAGGTTTTGCATTTCCGGCCAAAATGTCTATGTCGTATACTTTCCATGAAATCGACAAACTATTCGAGCATTCTCAGTCAAATCGGCTAAGAACCAGACACCTTCACCCACTTATGAAGAAAAAATTAAGGTAACTGGCATGAAAGTATTATTCAATGGTGAGAATTATGATAAATCTAATTCTCTTTTTCGATGACAGCAAAAGCTGATTATCTGAAAATAGACGAAGAAGAAAAATAATTGCTTGTTTCCTATTTGTAACGAATTCGACCCAAAAGTAAATGTCCTTTCAAATGAACTGAAGATTGGATTACTTTGAATTATTTTGCATCAGGCATTTCGATAATAATTAGTGAGCTTTCATATCATTTCTAATCACTGAAAGACAGGACTGCTCCTTAAGACAAAACATCCAAGCAGAAAAGCATCTAACCATCTCGGCACTCAAAAAATATTACTTACTTTATGATTTTTTTAAACTATAACCTTAAGAAGGTCAAACAGAACCAAGATTTTACCAAATCATAGAATAGAAAGTAAGGCGCAGAGAGAGAGAAAGAGAGAGAGAGGGAGAGAGAGAGAGAGAGAGAGAGAAAGCTTACTAGTAAGTCAAATTTCAACCATGCAAGAGCTGGGGATGGGGGGTGGGGGAGGGGTTTATTCTTGAATGGAAGTCGAAAAGTTAAAGGGGTTGGACAGATGGTTAAAGATACCAACAAGAACGTACGATAAAAGGCATAGAGAACTGCATCTCAGGAATGAACATTCACTGAAGAATAGGTTTGAAAACAGCATAAACCGCACTGCGCCAGGTAAACTGTAAGCGGAGTTCTCCCCACCCACAAAGGAGTATCGGGGTAATCTACCTCTCTATAACAATAAAATCAGAGTGGATCTTTCTCGTTTGTCCGCCCCGGGTTGAGATGGGGTAGGTAGAGGATCGGGAGGTAGGGGAGACATGACACATCCACCATCCTTCTGCAAAACTGTCTGCCATGGGGGTGGGGGTGTGGGGGGTAGGTAAGCAAACGGGAGGGTAGGGGAGCCATCCACCCTCCTCCTGCAAACCTGTTTATCCCCCACGGGTGTGGGCAGGGTAGGTAGGGGAACGGGAGGGTAGGGGAGCCATCCACTCTTCTTCTGCAAATCTGTTTGCCCGCCCGTCACAAGTGTGGGTGGTGTAGGTAGGGGAACGGGAGGGTAGGGGAGCCATCCACCCTCCTCCTGCAAACCTGTTTGTCCGCCCCGGGTTGGGGCGGTGGGGCAAGTAAGGGCTCATGAATAACATTCACCGGCATCTAAGACGACCTCGCACGAAAAACACTCACCTACTTTCTCCTCCTCCTCCATCTTCAAAAGCTGAGTAATTCGGGCGTGATAAAAGAGGCCATAACCCTCGAGAGCTAATAAGAATCCATCTTCCCGAGAGCAACGGCTTCGCATAAGCGCGGACGTCGTCATTTGTCGAACTATCAAAGCGGAAAGGCCGTCGCCGCCATGATGGATGGGATGGAGGAGGGGGGGGGGGGGGGGCGTCACTTGCGGGGAAAAACGCGCCAGTTTAAAGAAAAAAAGTTACATCTAGATAGTCTGAAAGATAATGTAGATGATTTTACCGTCCGTCAGCAAACGCATTTGGTAGCGACGTTCGTCACTTTCGCTTCAGTTTAGTGGCTTGCTAGGTTTATCTCTCCTTATCATACAGACATACTTAAAAATACAGATAATATATATATATATATATATATATATATATATATATATATATATATATATAGACTTTATATATATAACACACACACACACACACCAACACATATATATATATATATATATATATATATATATATATATAATAGATAATATATATAAATGAATTTGTATCACATCACCGTGATTCATACACATGCATTAATATCTACATTTGTCCTTTAATATCCAATTCGCTTCCACCTCGGAACCAATATATTTTCATATATGTTACACATATGAAAATATATTCATTCCGAGGTAGGTAAAGCGAGTTGGATATTAAAGGGACATTTGTAGCTATTAATGGCATATATATATATATATATATATATATATATATATATATATATATATATATATATATATATATACACATATATATAAACATACATACATATATAGTACATAAATATGCAAACATACATACAAATATACATAAACGAAAAGATACTTTTTCAGTCCCTCATTAATTTATTTAATAGCTCATATATATCAATACCTCACGGTTCTTGTCCTGACATGTTTTACTACAGTATATAAAAACATGCCTAGCACCGCGACCTCAGTATGAATTTATTAGTACTCGATAAATTGAAAACCGAAAAAAAAGGATGTTTTCTTCTGCAACCTTACGTGTATATACATCTCTACACATGTGGGACAGACGCAACCCACCTATACTTACACGGACTGGCACTCAATATGGGCGACTTCTCCCCCCCCACCCACCCCGCATTTAAACATCACCTGACAGATGGGAGTTTACTGCAAAGATGGAAACCAGTTTACGAACTTAAACCATTTAGACGAAAAACATGTTAACTCCATAAAACCAACTACTTTAATCACCGCCGTGAAATGAGAAAACGGGACGCGATTTGCGACGCGTCTAAGCGACCCCGTCCGCTAAGGGCGGCTCCGTCGCGTTTCCGCCCGAGGGAAATGGCCCCTAAGGCGGGGCGGGCGTTGGGGCCAGAATGCCGCGTCCTCTTGGCTTCGTCGTCGGATGATTTATCAGTCGGGATCTGTGACTCTCAAGTAAGAGCAATATATTAAGTGTTTCAACAGGTGAGAGGAGGAGGAGGAGGAGGAGGAGGAGGAGGAAGGCGCTCTCGCGGACGGGCAAAGTTGTCTGACGAAAAGGTATTATTATTCTAAGGAGAACAGAGACAGACACGGAGAGAAAGAGATATCTGCCCTGCGCTGAAGAGAGGGGGAAACGAGACCACCACACGATATTGTTAGAAATCTGGGCATGTTTGGGATGCCCGCTGATGTTCAGGGCAAACTATGGACATTCTTGGCGATAAAACCATCGCATGCAACGAAAATTGTTGTTCGTCTCGAGATTTATTGCAAATGAACTTTGGCTATGTCGGAAAAAAAAAAAATAATTTGTCACGGTTACGCGACAAGAATCTTCAAGAATCTAGAATTAAACTATCTCACGAAAAAGGGGAACATATGATAATTCTATCAAAACAGAATAGAGGCATCCCAATAACAGAGGTCACGCCCTATACCTTTTTTCTACGTTCATAGAAAAATCCTAATCGCCAAAGAGCCGAGAGAGATGAAAACAATTATACATTAATATATAAGTCCTTTCTGAAGGCCTGATATCGATGTTGAATCTTGCTTGACAGTTAATCTCCCGTCAACACGAAGTTAGAGTAAATCAACATTAGCCTGTCTGTTAAGCTCTGCAGGTGTCAGAATCTAACAGACTGGCAGAGAATTACATTGTTTTAGGTCTTTATCTGTCACGTCTATATGCGAGTATCAATCTGGCACTGTACCTACATAAGCGTCAGCTTGTTTGTCCCAGTGCCAGTCTCTCTCTCTCTCTCGTAAACTAGTCCCCTTTAAATTTTATTATAAGAAGGGTGTTGTAAACTACAGCCCGGAACGAGCAAGTACTAATGGTGTTTTTAACGTCATTTGCTTCTTGTGCGTGTCTCTCTCTCTCTCTCTCTCTCTCTCTCTCTCTCTCTCTCTCTCTCTCTTAACGTCTGTGACTCTAGCCCGTTTTTTGCCTTTTTTTGTCGTCCCTCTCTTTCCTCTCTCCCTCTCTCTCTCTTCCCCACACTCGGCTGTCACTAATACGTTAACACGTCGCCTTTACCTATTCCTTCCCGTTGATCCTGAAGACCTGCCTCGTTTATTCCGTGATGAACTCATTTATATGAAACGCTTTTATGAGTGCCGCTTTTATGAGGGAGGGTGGTGGAGGAGGAGGAGGAGGAGGAGGAGGAGGAGGAGGCGGCGGCAGTAAGAAGGTTGGGAAGTAAGGAATGACACAGCGAGCTAAAAAAGGAAGATAGATGGCAAGGATTGAAGAACTAAGACGATGTGAAAACATACCCATCTAATACACGATACATACATGCATACATATAAACATTTATACAAACACACCTACACATATACACTTCAACTGGTAGATAAATAAACATAGTCATACACATACATACATAACCTAAGGGTGTTTACATATGAGTTGATAGAGCGACAGAAATAGAAAAATAGTTAGATAGATAGATAGATACCTACTACACCCATAGATGAACTAAAGGGAGTAAAGCCCCCTTGAAAGTAGTTTTACAAACAGAAGTGACGCTCATAAAAACTTGGGTGTTTTACTAATCATCTATTTCCATTGATCACCCTCACGCCCCCAAAGCCTGCTACTGGCAGAAGGATGAAAAATCAGGCGTCAATGCCTGGATGGGTGACCACAGATGAAGTTCTGGTGACCATTTCTGTTCAATTTTGCTCATTTTCGATATTCTTGGATTGTCTTTCGCCCTCTCCCGTATTCTCTGAATTTACTTTTACCACCACAATTCTCTTTATTTATGGAGTAATTTCCTCAAACCTTTTATAATTATTTTTTTTTTTGTGGGGGGGTGGGGGGGGGGGGGGGGGGGGGGGGTTTTTGTTATTGCACTTGGCGCTGCATAACTGTTTATTCATAATATTTCCTTATCTCCTGTCTCCAGATTCGTGCTATCTCCTAATTCGTCTTACGAATATTATTCTAATTATTTTTTACATATTTTTTTAGTAATATACTTTCCATTGCATTTCTGTTTGTTTTCAATATCCCTTATCTTCTTCCTTTGTCAAGTCTCTTATCTTAACACAAGGTTCGTCAAAGTCGTACACTGGATTTATACGACACAGATATAATAATAATAATAATAATAATAATAATAATAATAATAATAATAATAATAAAAATTTTTGAAAACTCATATGATCGCAATTGCTGACCTCCCCTCGTCCCCGCCTCTCTCTCTCTCTCTCTCTCTCTCTCTCTCTCTCTCTCTCTCTCTCTCTCTCTCGTGCGAGAGTGATAAAAGCGTTCCCTGAGTGTGTTTGAAATGTAAGCTCAACATCTGTCTCTGCCTACGTCACGGAGTTCATTCGCCGAAAAATGATAGCTTTATTTTTTATTTTGTTTTTTAATTACACTAAAATCCTACCCATTCACAGAGGGATAAAGGTCGTTTCGCCGAAATCATTTTTAGGGAACTGTAATAATGTACGAAAACATACAATGTATACAATACAAGTGATTTTAATATTCAAAGAAAACTCATAAATCACATGAGTCAATAAAATGGAAAAGTAAATCCAGAATAGTATGTCTGCTTGATTTTGTAATTTAAAATACAAAACAGATCTGCTTTGTATTTTAAATTACAAATCAAACAGACATACTATAGTGGATTTACTTTTCCAACTATGATATTTAAAAAAAAAAACATACAATGTGATGCAAATGAAGTGAAATGACATGTTAAAAGAGCTACAATGAAAATAGGCGAATGGAATAAAAAAAAATGGAATAAAAAAACGGCAAAAAATGTAACGCAGTTTCTTCAACGCAATCTTGTTTTCTGTACAGCGAACAATGCTGTATGAACCGCAACCCATGAAGCTTTCAGACACGGCGTTGCCAGACGCATGGCCATGGCTAATTTGGACCTTGAATAAGATAAAAACTACTGAGGCTAGAGGGCTGCAATTTGGTATGTTTGATGAGTAGAGGGTGGATGATCAACGTACCAATTTGCAGCCCTCTAACCCCAGTAGTTTTTAAGATCTGAGGACGGACAGAAGAAGTGCGGACGGACAAACATAGCCGTCTCCATAGTTTTCCATTAAAGAAAAAAAAACTGAAGTAAAAATGTACAATTACAGACAAGTATGAGACGTATCAACGGAAAATTTAGCCTCAGTTTAATTTTATGATTTTTGGAACTTTTTTTTTTTTTTTTAGTACCAATTTGCCAGGGCAGCGAAACCATTAAAATCCCAAGAAAAGCAACCTTCACTAATAATATTAAAGTTTCCTATTGCCACAACTTTACTATGATTTCATACAATTTCATACATGCTCGAATGAGAGAATCACAATTAACGACATTATTATTAAAAACTACTCAGTATCGTGAGTCTTGAAATGGAGAGATAAATCCACAGTTATGTATATGTACATATATTAAAAGACAAGTCTGTATAAAGAGCTTTCGGGAATCTATTCCATTCCTATTTTCAATCTGACCGAAAAGAGGAATCTCACAGATTCCCGAAAGGTATTGGTACAGATTTATATTCAAATATATGTGCATATATACTATATACATAACTGTGGATTTATTTGTTAACATTATCATTAGCACTATGGTCTATAATTATTCAGCATACACTCACTATCATAATGAGCAAGCCTACACGCCCCTTAACTCGTTACAAAAGGTGCAAAAAAAAAAAAATAAAAAATTTTCCACAAGTACAAAATATAACCCAAAGCAAAAGAGAAGTAGGGCAAAATATAAACACAAATAGTTACTCAAGCAAATCAGCAAAACTACAACAATATAATAATAATAATAATAATAATAATAATAATAATAATAATAATAATAATAATAATAATAATAATAATAATAATGTGCCGTGTACCACCACGGGACATTATCATGACAGCCACTCTTCAATCTAAGTGCATCAACTTCCACACCATTTAAAAACATCAGAGAAAAATAAAGACAATATGTGAATTACATCACCTAAAAGATAGAGAGAGAGAGAGAGAGAGAGAGCATGTGTGTGTGTGTGAAAAGACATCAGAAAAAAATTAAACTACATAAGTGAGAAGAGAGAGAGAGAGAGAGAGAGAGAGAGAGAGAGAGAGAGTATGTATGTGTGTGGAAAGACATCAGAAAAAAATTAATCTACCTGAGAGAGAGAGACGAGAGAGAGAGAGAGAGAGAGAGCATGTGTGTGTGAAAAGATATCAGAGAAAAATAGACAATATTTAAATTAAATTACCTAAGAGAGAAAGTTTGTGTGCGTGTGTGTGTGTGTGTCTATAAAGACATCAGAGAAAAATAAAGACAGTATGCGATTTGAATTACCTAAAAGAGAGAGAGAGAGAGAGAGAGAGAGAGAGAGAGAGAGAGAGAGAGAGAGCATGTGTGTAAGTAAGAGTTCGGGTCCCTCTCATGTAAATAGCACATCTCCACTCCTCCCTCCCTCAGCGTCTCATTTGTTAGCCACTAGTGTGTCGCATGCCAGCGAGCCCATATGTTGGCGTGTTTGTACGCTCGTAAGTACGCGAAAAACCTGTTGTTTATTTACCTCTTTAAAATATCCCTAATGTTTATGCTCTCTCCCTGATGCCGCCGAATGCAGATGGAGCCGTGATTTATATATTCCCTAGTTTTCGGCTCTCGATTTGAGCCTCGCTCGTGGACTATTAAATTGGGTGTCTTACGACTTCGCTCTTGACACTTGCTAGGAATGACTCCGCGGCACTTGACACTTGTGAGATTATGAGGGGAAGGGGAAGGGGAAGGGGAAGGGGAAGGGGAAGGGGAAGGGGGTGAGAGGGAGGGGGTCTCCTCAGAAGAGGAGGAATGAATCCTGCCGGCACTTTATGGCCGTGATTCATCTGAGTCGATTTGTCCCCGACAACATAAACAGTCAAGAGAACAACGACAAAAAGTCGTAAAGTTGGCAAAAAAAAAAAAAAAAAAAAAATAAAAAAAAAAAAAAAAAAAAAAAAAAATAAAAAAATAAAAAAAGTTGCGATGAAAACAAAAACAATCACGGAAATAAGAGGAAATACAGTCACACCAACTTAAAACAGAATTGTTCGCAGCCAAAAAATTAAGAAACAGTTATTATGGTCGGTCCAAATAGAACTGCCAACTGCGATACCGACGTTTTTATCCACCTAAGTTCTCATTTCCATTTATATGAATGACTTCTATGGTCAAAATTGACCCTCCTGGTGTTTTTTGTTTGCTTGTATGGTGTTTTTACGTTGCATGGAACCAGTGGTTATTCAGCAACGGGACCAGCGGCTTTACGTGACTTCCGAACCACGTTGAGAGTGAACTACTATCACCATAAATACACATCTCTGACGCCTCAGTGGAATGCCCGGGAATGGAGATCACGGTCACCGAGGTGGTGCGCCAACACCATACCGACCACGTCACTGAGGCGCTCTCCTGGTGATGGTGAGAGGTTCCACGCCCCTCCTGTACGGATAATCCTTTCGTCCACCTTGTCCTGGTTGACCTGACAGGCATTGGTATAGAGGTTTTGTCCTTCTGTATGAACAGTCTGCCCACCTTGACCCTGGTGATGCTGGTATAATGGCTCCTCGCACCTCGTGTATTCAAAGAATAGAATATAGAACTTATGGCAAATGCCAAACGCTGGGTCCTATGAGGTCATTCAGCGCTGGAAGGGAAATTGACAATAAGAAGGCTTCAAAGGTGTAACAGCCTCGCAGTTGCGCTTTTGTTAGGAGAGGGTGGAAAGTAAGATGGAAGAAATCAAATACGAACGGAGGTGAAGTAAAAGGAATGAAAGAAGTTGCAGCTAGGGGTCGAAGGTACGCTGCAAAGACCCTTAAGTAATGCCCTCAATACTCCACATGAGGTACACTGACGACACTAACCCCGCCCCCCTCTCCCCGGTCCGAAGAGGTCTCGTGTATTCAATGGCGTTGGTGTAAGCAAGGTATATAGAATAAGGGAGACCATTCTATATACCTTGGGTGTAAGGGTTCGCCACCCACCTGTACGATTAATGACTTGTCCACCTTACCAAGGTTGACCCAAGATCTTGGGTTGACCTACCTGGTACTACTGCTACCAATGTAAGTATGACTAACGTTTCAGGTCCTCTCTGCCTTGGTTGGTATCGGGTTTCTTCGTCCCCACCGTCTCGATAACGCCTTTATTGATTCATCCTATTCAAAGGAAGTACACAGAGTTCCCCTGAGTTTTCCTTTAGAGTCTTCTACTTGTACTGTCTTTTCGCTGGAGTCTGTTTACTTAACAAGCATCATTCTCAATTTTGTTTGTTTGTTTGTATGGTGTTTTTACGTTGCATGGAACCAGTGGTTATTCAGAAACGGGACCAACGGCTTTACGTGACTTCCGAACCACGTCGAGAGTGAAATTCTATCACCAGAAATACACATCTCTCACCCCTCAGTGGAACGCCCAAGAAACAATCTCGCGTCCACCGAGGTGGCACGCCAACACCATACCGACCACGCCACTGAGACGCTATCATTCTCTAGTAATTGCATCTCAGCATTTGAGTTTGCATTTTGATGTTATTGACAACGTGATTTTTCTTTGTTTTAGCATTTTGGAGATTGCATTTTAGTGTTATTAACAACGGCATTTTTCTGTAATTCAGCCTTTTTTTAGTTTGCGTTTTGATGTTATTGACACCGGGATTTTTGAGTTTGGATTTTGAAGTTAGTGACACCAGCATTTTTGAGTTTGCATCATGTTAATAACAGCATTTTTATGTATTTCAGCATTTTCGAGATTTCATTTTTATGTTCTTGACACCGGCATTTTTGAGTTTGATTTTTGATGTTATTAACGACGGCATTTTCTTTTATTTCAGCATTTTTGAGTTTGCATTTCGATGTTATTGACAACGGCATTTTTCCTTATTTCAGTATTTCTAAGTTTGCATTTCGATATTACTGACAACGGCCTTTTTTTTTATTTCGACATTTTTAACTTTGCACTTCGATGGCAACGGGATTCTTCTTTATTTTAGCAATATTGTTATTTACTATTATTAACCATATTCGCACATTCATATCAAAGACGCCACTATTTACAAACCCAGAGAAGGATAACGCTTTTGTCAAATAGTTTTTTTTTTTTTTTTTTTTTTTTTTTTTTTTTTTTTCAGATGTAATTCAGATTTTTATTTAGATGCACTACCAATAAATAAATATTTTTAAATGCAATTCAGATCAATATTTTTTCACATGCAATTCAGATCAATAAAATCAATAAATTCTTTTCATTTGCAATTTTGATAAATTCATTCATTTCAGATACAATCCGGATAAATATTTTTTTCCGGTGCAATCAGATAATTTTTTTTTCAGGTGCTATTCAGATAAATTTATTTTTTTCAGATGCAATTCAGATAATTTATTTTCAAATGCAATTCACATAATTCTTTTTCAGTTGCAATTTAGATAAATTGATTTTTTTCAGATGCAATTCAGATAAATTTATAGTTTTCGGATGCAATTCAGATAATTTTTTCAGATGCAATTCAGATAAATCAATTTTTTCAGATGCAATTTAGATAAATTTATTGTTTTCGGATGCAATTCAGATAATTTTTTCAGGTGCAATTCAGATATATTGATCGTTTTCAGATGCAATTCAGATAAATTAATTTTTTCAGATGCAATGCAGATAAATTATTTTTTTCCGATACAATTCAGATAAATTTTTTTTCCCAGATGCGACGCCGATGGAACGAGCAACCATTTGTGCTTATATCAGCCAAGCCCTCAAGGGAACACAGACGGTAGGAAATAATGCAATCAAGAGAACCGGAAGGTGAGTTCCAAAACGTGTAAAAAATAATAATTAAAATAAAATAAACAAAATTAAATTTTAGCGGACGGTAAAGTAGAAAGTCAGGTCAATCACTACATCAAAGACGGTAATAGGTGGCACAATAACATAAACTATTCTAAATCAAAAGGTTGTGACACAAATACAATTATTTAAAATCTAAGCAGAATAATTTTAGACAAAATAAAAAAAAAACAGTACTAAAAACTAAGTAATCTAAAAAAAAGTCTTACCACATTATAATAATCCAATAGTTCCAAAATGCAACTAGAAATATGCAAAAATATTCTAGAATAAACAGCATAAACAAAGAAAAAACAGTTTTACCACTTTATAATAATCCAATATTTCTAAAATGCAACTAGAAATATACAAATATTATTCTAGAATAAACAGAATAAACAAACTATTCGTATAAAAACAAAAGCAATCTAAATTACAAAAACTATATAACGAATTTGAAGTCAATTAGCATCGATACACAAATAAATGAAACGCTTCACCGCACTGCAAATCAGTACTGACACACAATTACACTGGGAGGGAAATGTTCTAAATCAAAAACTATATAAAAACAATTACAAGGAAAACTATAAAGGACTTTAAATGAGTAAGAATTTACACACATTTAAAATTGAAATTTAGCTTCCCAAATCAAATAGCATTTACGCACAATTAACATTAAAATTAAAATTTAGCACTAAATCAAACAGCATTTACGTACAATTAACATAAGAAAAACATGTGTCGAAGAAATCGAGTTTTCTGTACAACGTATAATACTGTTTGAAAATCTCAGCTGGCAGTGGTGGCCTGTGTTGTTGCGGTGTCGGGCACATGGTCATGGCTAACTTTTCCCTATTAAAAAAAAAAAAAAAAAAAAAAAAAAAAAAAAAAAAAAAAAAAACTACCGAGACTAGAGGGCTGCAATTTAGTATGGTTGAATGGTGAATGATCAACATAGCAATTTGCAGCCTCTAGTCTCAGTAGGTTTCAAAAAAAGGCGGACAGAAAAGGTTCAGAAAAGTTACGTTGCACCAATGAAAACTAAATCGGTTTCCCCCTTGTTGTTTGTTTGTCTGTCTGGTGTTTTTACGTTGCATGGACCCAGAGGTTATTCAGTAACGGGACCAACGACTTTACGTGACTTCCGGACCACGTCGAGAGTGAACTTCTATCACCAGAAATACACATCTCTCCCTCCTCAATGGAATGGCCGAGAATCGAACTCGCGGTCACCGAGGTGGCGCGCCAACACCATACCGACCACGCCACTGAGGCGCTGTTCCCTCCTTGTGTGAGCTTCCTTATCATGTGTCTAGCAGTTACTTACTGAATCAAATTCCCAAGGAAAAGCCGTATCTTAACCTTCCCGTTGTGCACTTGTTTTCTCTCTAAATAATAACTGTTTCCTCCCTATGAAGATAAGTGGTTTACGTGCTCGCCTATCAATTCGGCAGTCCCGCGTTCAATTCCTCGCTCTGCCAACGTGGAATCAGAGGAATTAGTTTCTGGTGATTAGAATTTCATTTCTCGATATATGTGGTTCGGATCCCACAATAAGCTGTAGGTCCCGTTGCTAGGTGACAAATTGGTTCCTAGCCACGTAAAAATATCTGATCCTTCGGGCCAGCAGCCTTAGGAGAGCTGTTAATCAGCTCAGTGGTTCTGGTTAAACTAAAATGTACTTGACTTTTTTTTCCTCCCTATGAAGGATTTACCAATCGTTCTCCTATGTCAGTTTTCCACGTTTGGGAATTTTCCCTTTGATTGACCATTCCTCACTTTCTTCCATTTGCGGGGGATTTCTTGCACTTTCTTCCCCTTCCGAGGGTTTCCCGAACTTTCTTCCACTTATGACAGCTTCTCCCTTCATTCTTCGTGAGTCAGAATCCCCTGTTCCCATGATTTAAGTTTTACCCTGACTTCCCCCGTGGGGAAGATGTCCCTCTTCTTTCCTCCCTGTTAGGTAATCCCCACCTACCCCCTTCCCGCTGTGCGAGATCTTTTCCCCCTTCTTATACTTGCGAGGGAATTTATACGTCTTCATCTCCTTACGCGAATGTTCCCCATTTTTTCCTTCTATGAACTTGCGCCAGCTTTTCCATTTTGCGTATACGCTCCTTCCCCACCACCCCTACCCCCACTCCACCTTCCCCTTCCTCTTCCCCTTACGCGTGAGCTTTTCCACTCACCCCACCCCCCTCCCCACTCCCACCCCCAAAACCTCCCCTTATACGTGTTTTCCTTCCGTTTGTCTTCCCGTTTCTGCCGCATCCGAACTTCATCGAGTTTACTATCCCCTCCCCCCTTTTTCCAAGTGTCAATCTCCAGGTTATTTTTCAAGGGGGGAGGAGGAAGAGAAGAAGTGGTGGAGGGGCGAAGGGAAGAAAAGAGGGCCCACGAAGGGTGACGAGGAGGGAAGGAAAAATGAAGGAGAGAGAGGAGGAGAGAGGGAGAGAGATTGATGCAAGGAAAATAGTGTAGTTGGATGTTAAGGAACAAGAGAGAAGATTGAAAGAGAAAGAAAGGAAGAGAAGGGGACGAGAGAGAGAGAGAGAGAGAGAGAGAGGTTAGGTTGTAAAGATGAAAAAATTTAAAGAAAATAAAGTGGCAAGATGTTATGGGGAAAACAGAGAGAGAGAGAGAGAGAGAGAGAGAGAGAGAGAGAGAGAGAGAGAGAGAGAGAGAGAGAGAGAGAGGTTATAATGAGGTAAAAATTTGTTTAAAGAGAATAAAGTAGTAAGATGTTATGGGGAAGAGAGAGAGAGCTGTTAGGTTGTGAAGTAAAAATTAATTTAAAGAGAATAAAGTGGTAAGATGTTATGGGGAAAACGAAGAGAGAGAGAGGAAAATACATAGCTTGGGTAGTAAGGAACTAAGAAAAAGAGACAATAAAGTGGTTAGGTGCCAGGGACGCAAAAATTTAAAAAAAGTAAAGTGGTGTAAAGTGATAAGGTGCTATGGGGAGGAGAGAGAGAGAGAGAGAGAGAGAGAGAAAGAGAGAGAGAGAGAGAGAGATCCAGCAGACTATGAGAGAAAGAGGAGAGAAAGTTAGTCTGGTTCTTTAAAATACTATCGGGGAGACAGATTTGACATGGAAAGTAAATAGGGTGGTTGACAAGAAAACGAGAGAGAGAGAGGCATATGGGAGAAAGGAAAGAAAGGGGGGTAGAGGGGGGAAGTATGGGACTGGAGAAGGGGAATGGGGTGGGGGGTGGGAGTGGGGGGGGGGGGGGGTAGGAGTGAAAGAGGGTGTGATCCTTCATAGGTGTTTTCACAGCTGCAGAGCCGGGAAGAGAAACTGCCGTCCTCTGTTTACAAATCACCATTAATACTGTGTAAACAAGGCCGCGAATATATGTTTGTTGTATTGTTACATGGGCTTGTTTTACCGGGTTGCATTTACGGGAGCAAACTTTTAAATTTAAGAGGAGGGTGAGGCGAATGGAAAGCCTGTTTTTTATTTTTATTTATTTATTTTTTTTTTTATTTTTTTTTTTTAGAAATTGGCCTTTTTTCGGGATTTCCTAAACCACGTTTTTATTGTGGACACTACCACTTTTGTCAACACTATCTCTATTACAAGGACGTATCAGCCATCAAAAAACGTCCGTTGAAATGACTGAAGAACTGAGAGAGTTCGTAAACTCATCCTGGTGCCTTCCGAGTGCCAAAAAATAAACGAAGACAATTAAGTACCTAAGTAACTCCTCTTAACAATCAATGAGCAAATATCTATACAAATTATGAAAGTTGAAATCAGTGCACCATTCGTTACTAATATCAAGCTGCCCTTACTAGTAGTTTCTGGATTTACCAACTCAGTAATGGTAGCAATATCTTGACTTACTATTCATAGTTCCCATGGCTTCGGGACCCACTCCGACCCATTGCCGAGTGCTCTAGACTGCTAAGGTTTGTTGCAAAATTCTTCAAGAATATGGACCAGCATGTGTGTATTGTTTGTATGGTGTTTTTGATGTGGTGATTTCCTCCGGTATTTGATGGACATATTTTCTTCAAAATAAAACATACTAGCATAGTAACCGCGTTAGACAATATAATCTACAATGCTTTCGGGCGTTATACTCTTAACAAGATACACAAAGTTTAAGGACACCTAGTTTTAAAAATTTGCTCCAACTACCTTTAGAAGTTTATACAACAAACTGTACCAATCTTCCAAAGGTGGGTGAATGTTGGCTAATCTGATATAATCTTCCTATCAGTGATGCTGGACAATGTTCGGTCTGCTCAAATATAGCAAAGAAATACAGACGACTGAGGATTCCGAGAAGTACGAAGAAGAGGAGGAGGAGGAGGAGGAGGACAATCTAGAGGACGTCACAGCAACCATACTGTTAAAATCACCCTAAATGAATTGCCATCCGGTTGTCCCTCACTGTCAAAATTACGATCATTTACGGACTGCATCTGTTAACACACAGTATGTTCATTTTGCCGTCGTTTCTCAAATGGCCCAAAGCCCATTCCACAATCCCAGTCATTGGTGCCTCTCGAGTCCAGAACTTTTTTTGACATGAGATGCTCTCCAACTCGACACGTGAATATATAGTGTTGCTAAACGAATGAAACACATATGCTTAGCAAGTTAACACATGCGCAGTCCATGAGTATCTACCTGCAGCCACTTTACGAAGATACGAGTGCCGTATCGAGGTGTGAGATACGCAGAGGAATCTCACTTTCGTGGGTAGTGAATAATTTGGGATTCATGGAATACAAACATATCAAAACATGGAAAGAGGCCTTTGTCATAAGTTAAGTTATGGTCATCGTGAAGGTATGGTAAATGTGTACGTGAATAATAGTGTACACATGTATGTATGTATTATTCACATTCACGCACATGCATATATATACTGGTCATCAAGCAGTTATGATAAATATGTACATAAAAAAGTATACACATGTATGTATATATTAGTTCATATTAAAAAATACACAGAAACAGAA
>NC_061088.1:21111946-21134446 GCF_015104395.2 Macrobrachium nipponense | reverse complement strand
GCATTCACTTGGTATAAAGTTCTATGTTATAAAATTAAAATTATATTTGGATCCAGTCACAGCTTAGGACGCCGATCAGTGAACAGAAGGGCTTACTCCTGCTATCTACTAGGGTCCATGGGTAATTAATAATAATAATAATAATAATATAATAATAATAATAATAATTAATAATAATAATAAAAATGATAGCATCCTCAGTTAGGTTTTGAGTGCGTAAGTCATTTGATTGTCATCATCATCATCATTAATGCCACAGAAACATCAGCAATAATAATAATAATAATAATAATAATACAGTATTCCCGCATCCTTTCTACCAAACACCAATATGAATATTGGCCATTTATATCTTTCAAATAATATTGCTGAGCAAGACAAGCAGTAATAAGAATAGCTCTTCTTTTAACGAATAATAATAATAATAATAATAATAATAATAATAATAATAATAATAATAATAATAATAATAAATAATAATTAAAATACAATGTGGGACTTCTGGTTTAAGTCGCGTACTGCGGCATCCGAGAGAAATTTCATTCTTTGTATCCTGGAATAATTTTGCAACCTGAGTTATTCGCAAATTTCGACAGAGAAAAAAAAAGATTAAACCTTAACAAGCTGATTTAAAAAGGAAAAATGTCCGGTGAAAATTAAAAATGTTACTCTCTTTTTTTTTGGTGTTGCAAACAAAATATTTTGTACAAAAAATGAGCACATTTTTCTGTATTTTTTTGTAATGTTTCTCATTAATTCAGTTTTGATCCGGTTCGGAGGTTTATTCGAAATGTTGGAGGCGCGAAGACTTAAAAGTGAATAAGGTAATTATTATTATTATTATTATATTATTATTATTATTATTATTATTATTATTACTGCCAAATTCCAGAGGTCCTTTATTCCTCCCTGAGAATGTCGTCCAATTGGAACTTCAGAAGATGCAATGCATTACAACCCTAAAGTCATTCTCCTTGCATTCTAACACGTTTCATCTATTTATTAATTTATTAATTTATTTTTTCTTTTTAATAAGTGAGATCTCTTCACTCCTGCATTTAACTTTACCTTCTCTTACTTGCTAATGTGCAACATATTCTTTGGAAGCTTGAATTTCAAGTCAGTGGCCCCTTTGGTGGGCTTGCTTCATATGAAGTGTTCATCTTCTGAATAATAATAATAATAATAATAATAATAATAATAATAATAATAATAAAATAATAATAATAATAATAATAATAATAATAATGGAAAAGTAAATCCACAATAATATGTCTGATCCTGTTATTTAAAATACAAAGCAGAAAGCTTTCGAAGACCTGCACGGTCCTCCTTGTCAATTGACAAGGAGGACCGTGCAGGTCTTCGAAAGCTTTCTGCTTTGTATTTTAAATAACAAGATCAGACATATTATTGTGGATTTACTTTTCCATTTTATTTTATTAACTCATGTGATTATGAGGTTTCTTTGAATAATAATAATATTCACAATGTCGTGAAAAACATGAAAATCCACAATTATATAAATAAGTTGTATAAATAATGCAACTTATTTCTATAATTGGATTATTATTATTATTATTATTATTATTATTATTATTATTATTGATTCACCTTCGAATTTAAGTCACCGATGTCTCTTATTATTCTACTTTTTCTTATTTTATCTCTTCATTATTGTTGATGGGCATTTCTTATTTATAGAAGTAAATGAATAGATAATCGAGTTATTAAATGTTAATCTTCCAGTTCTGTTCCTTTGATGACTCTTCAGGGATTTAAGTGGAATCTAACATTATGGAAATTAACATTATTATTATTATTATTATTATTATTATTATTATTATTATTATTATTATTATTATTATTATTATTATTATTATTATTATTATTATTATCATCATTATTATTATTATTTTATTACTCAGAAGATGCAAAAGCCCATCACTTGAAATTCAAGCTTCTCAAAGAATATGGTGCTCATGAGGAAGAAGTAAGAGGAAGTAAAGGGAAATACATATATAGATCCTACTCACTAAAAATAAAATAAATAAACAGATAAATAAATAATAAATAAATAAATAAATAAATAAATATTATTATTATTATTCAGACCCCGTCACAGTCTTTTGGAAGTAACATCCTAAACTGTAAGTTAGCAAGTTCTTCCAAAAGAGAATATTTGCATTAAAAAAAGGAAAAAACATATACACTGAAGTACGTACGGTAATAACCTTTTAAAAAGAGAATATCTGCATGCAAAAAAAAAGAAAAAAAAAAAGAAAACCGAAATTTGAAAAACAACACACTCAGTAAAGTACCCAAGAAAATAACATCTTATAAAGCCAATGAACTTAATGCGATGCAATGATAAAAAAAAAAAAAAAATGACTAGCATTCCCTTAAGCATAGTTGTTAGAATGTCAACAAGAGTCGCAGCAAGATGCGCCCTACTTACGCCAAGCGAGCGAAAGCTGCCTTGAATTGCATCAGATGGTCGATTAGGCAAATGAGAAAAATAAGCAAGAAGTAAAAATAAACAGCTCAATCCGCGAATTAAATAACGGGGCTGAGCAAATACAAAATGTATGTATGCGGGGGGACTTCTGAGTCCGAGATTCCTTTGTTGTTGACACTTACTACTTCTATTACTAATGCTACTACTGCTGCTTCTACTACTACTACTACTACTACTACTACTACTACTACTACTAATAATAATAATAATAATAACAGATTTTATTGCACGTCACGTCCATAAATAAATATAAGCGACCTTCTATCTTAACGTGCCGTAGTATGATATGAGCAAATGTGAAAAATAAGAAGGTACCCAAAAATAAGCAACTATGAATAGCAAATGTGCACCAAGTTGAATAAGCAAAGTAGAAGGACGAGACTAAGTTAAAAGGCTGACAAATATTATATAGATATTATAATATATTATATTATTATATATAGAATATATACATACATATTATATATATATATATATATATATATAGTATGGTGTGTGTGTGTTGGAGGTGTGTTGTTATTTATGTTAATAATATATATATTAGTATATATATATATATATATATATATCTATATATATATATATATATATATATATATGTAAAGACATAGGGTTTTGTTAATTAATATATTGTTCGTGCATTCTCTGTAACCTGTGGAATGTGGAGGACAGGGCCAGAGTAACGACCTGAGAGTAGCTGATGAATGAGTTTCTAGGGATGGCGTGAGATAAAAATGCTTAGTCGTCGAGTCAATGTACGACAGTTTATGAACTCTTCCCAAAGTGCCTTTGTGAAACTAGATGCAGCTAGAACCGCGAGGCGTTAGCGAACTGTGTGTTCGTATGTGCGTGTGCGCCTCTTCTATTCATAATGCCAAGTTTATGGGAAGACTTGCACAGACATTCGAGGAGGAAGGCGAAGCCATGATGGCAGATGCCAAAGTGTTTTTATTTATCAGTGAGTGATATTCCGGTTGGGAATGGTAAGTGTTACCTTTACTTTAGCCAAAGGGGTGGCTTGTTTGATATCTTGTAAGATGTTCTATTTTATTAACTTGTCTTTAAACTTGTGTGTGTACTTACCAGAATGTGTTCTGTATCTTTGGCAGATGGTTCTGGATTTCTGTGGGACAGAGTTCCCAGGGAAAGGTGTGACCTTTTGGGTGACTTGACAATGAGTTGTTTTAAGTTAGTCTGTAAGACTGGATTACTTAGTTAATCGACTGACTTAGTTATTGTAAATAAACGTTATGTTATGATGCAACTCTCTCATTTTCATTACCTGTTAGAATGGAGAGAAAGAGGTGGAGAGAGAGAGAGAGAGAGAGAGAGCCTGTGTGTATAAAGGAGTTATGGGGTCTGCCTTCCGTTTCGTGTCCACGCTTACCGTAATATAAAAACATGGAGGTTTTCCCATGTAATGTGGTGGCATGGAGGGATAATTCCCCCATATTTATAGTGGTGTCAGCGGTAAAGAGGGGATATAGAAAGTTTTCTTGCTTTTCTATGCCTAGGAACGCCAATGTAGAGATATGAGTGGCCAGTTAGAAAAATAAAAAGGGGCCGTGACTTAGCGATAGTTTTCGAACGACAAAGCTTTGTGGGATTGTGGAAAATCGTTAAACTGTTAGTTTTCAGTTACTTAGTGGAAAAAATGAGAAAATGTCTGTCTGATTAACTGTGCTAAAGGGAGGGAAGGATTTTTATGGGACTCAGCATTTTTCCCAGGGAGTCAGCCTGAAGCATTGAGCGCACCAGTGTGACTTTTGCTTGTGCAATGACGAGTGTTCCGAGATACCTGTGCGGCGGTCGTGTTATATCACTACCGCGTTTTTACGAAGAATTTCGAGCTCTTTTTTCCCATTATGGAGTGTGAGTGTTAACTATTGTTTATCAAAAAGAGTGGGTTTTTGTTTAAATATTTCAGGGTTATGGGATTGGTTCAGAGGTCAAAACAATTTTTGTTTTTCTGTCTTTGCTCCATAGTGACGTGTTTTCTTTATTTGCACGTGTTTATAATAGGACGTATGCATTCGTCTTTGTTTTAAAACATAGGATGTATTTTTCTATGCATGGGAACTGTGCTTATATAAGCAGATTTGCTTAGTGACACAGAGCGGCCACAATTTTAAGGGCTCAGCATATGCTGCAGAGAGACGCCTTGCATTGCGAGGGTGTACGGGCATCCCTTGGGAGGGTAGTTGCATGGGTACCACTAGCCTCACTTGTGAGATAGTGCAGGGGAGGGGTATTGCGAGATGGGTACTTGTGTATGCCTCGGGCTGTTCTGCTGCTCGACTGAGGGGTTGTTTCAGGGGGGGAGAAATTTTTTTTGTCTCAGTGTGGGTGAACTTCCCCCTTTTCTTTTTTTTCCTTTTTTTTTCTTAGTGTTGGAGATGGATTTCCTCGGCCTTGACATTGGATGCTAAGATATCAGCTGATTGATAAGTTGATGAAGTGAATGTCCGTAGAGTCTTTTTTTTAGAAAAGAGATTTTTTTTTCTCTCCCTTGGATGAAGAGAAAAGGAAATAGAAAGAGATTTTCTTTTACGAAAATGAGGGGGAAAAGTAGTTAACATGCACGGGATGTGTTATATGTTTCTTTGCGCTTGAAAGACACAAATATACACAGATTATTTTTTTTATCGTGTTGGAGAAATTACTTTGAAATGCCGATGATTGGTGTGATCTGGTGTTGTGTGGCAATGGTGTTATGTCATGGTGTTGCATGCTGTATGTCATAGGATTCAGCAATACTGGTTGTATGCTATTTGAATTTCACCTTTGCGAGAGAATTATTGCTTTGCGGGAGAGTTATTATTATTATTATTAATAATGGTTATACTTGAGATGTGTCACGGAGTTGCTTAAGTATAATTATCATTACGGTGAGAATTGTTTTTGCGAGAGATTTGAGATATTTCATGGGAGATATTCAATAATTATTACAGATAATTTATTCAAGGAGAATTATTACGATGAATTAATGGGAGAAGTCTTGTGTTAATTATTGTTCAGTTTTTGTAACTTTTGGAGAATATTTTCAGTGATTCACGGGGATGAGTTTTGCTGAATCTTGATGAATCTGGCTGAATCATGGTGATTGTGTGAGTTTGCTGAATTTTGTGCTGAAATTTTGGAGAATGGACAAGCATTAACATTGGTGATATTTTTTTGTACTGATACTGATGATTTTGATGATAGCAATTTTTTTTGGTGATTTTGTGATAATGATACTTCTGATACTTTTTTTTTTTTTATGTACTAATACGTGGGTGTTTTAATGCTATCAAGGGAGGTGAAATCTTTTGTGATTATGGGAAGAACTAACAACACATTGTTTTAGTTTTTTTTTTCCCTTTTTTTTTATATGAGTTCAGCAGATAATTGCTTGACATCTAGTGAGTTACGGGAGATAGTTAATGGTGCCGTTGATTTTTCTTTTCTCCTTTTTTGGAAATTAGCCATCGCGACACAGTTTTTTTACCATGGGTGAATTTGAATTTGTTTTTTCTCTCCAGTTAGTGTGAATATTATCTCAGTTCGTGACTTAGAGTCATTTAAGAGAAAGTGTTCGTGTTTTAGCTATTTGATGCTATAGAGTAATATATGGGAGAATTTCTTGCATGTTTTGAATGCATACGTAATGGCACTACATTTTTTCTCTGGATATTTGTGTTCCAGAAATTGTGAGTTTCTTGCACAATACATTAGTTGTATTGTGACAACTTTGTGAGAGATAGGAAAACTGGTTAAGTTTTCTAATGGCTTATGTCGTAGTGCATATGGGGAAGTTCTTTGGCTTAGACACTGTGAATTGGAATTCTGTTTATAATGACTTGTGGCACATTGGTGGTTGTTTTTTCTAGAACTTCTAGACAGTTTTATTTGCCGAGTTTTTGCCCTTTTTTAGCAGTTATGCTAAATGGAGAGAGTTTTATATGTTTTTTACTATAACATTGAGTTATTCTCTGGAGAATTGGAGTTATAATTGAGTTATAATTGAGTTATAATTGAGATATATTATTTTGGGGAGATAATTGGAGGTATATATTATTTCGGAGTTATATTTGAGATAATAAATATGGGAGATATATTTTTGGCCATTTTTGATATTTGCCAATAGTGGTATGAGCTATGTTTAGTTCAATTATTTTGCAGCCATCTTTGTTGCAAATGGAGAGACATATTTGGAGATTATGGGGCAATATTGGTAGTGTGTGAGTTAGATGCCTTGAGTGCACATTTTTTGGAGATATATTATTTGGAGCCTTGTTTTATTCCACATGGAGTTATTGTGGAAATAGAGGTAAATATTTTGTATTTGCCGAAATAGAGGTGATTATTCTCTATTCCTGGAGTGGTGTTTTTTTTCTACTGACATGTGGCTTTGGAGAAATAAGAGAATAATATAGGGGGTTGGTTATTAACCAAATGGAGGAAATATTTCTATAACCGGAGTGGTGTTATTATTGTATGATGTCTCATAATGGAGTTGGAATAATCTTGGGCGGGTGACCTTTTTTTTTTGTGGTTATGGAGTTTTTTCGAGACAAGAGAAGATTTCTGTGGTCCTTTTTTGATTTCGTGTCTATTTAGAGAGAAGTGGCATTACTGCATTACGAGTTATTGGAGAGTGTGTGCATTTTTCATGTTCACAAGTGTGTTATTCTTGGAGAAATATAATTTGGGAAAAGTCATGTGAGAGAATAGTCTTCGAGACAAATTTTTGAACACATTAGTCATATCCTGGAGTTAATTCTGTGAATGTGTCAGTTAGACCTTTTTCTGAGAATCATGAGTTTCCAAACTTATGTGTCTTACTAGACAATTCTTATGCTGATGTTAGAGCATGCGTCTGCAGGTGATTTTTCTGCTGACAAGCGATGTGATGAGCCGTGTGCTGATTCTTTTCTTCTGATGGTGACAGATCAGAATTTTTGCAATATCTGGGAAATGTGGCTATAGCATTTCACGAAAGCGCATGTGTGAGAGTTTGCTTTCTGGCAAATTCCATAACTTTACAAGGAGCATTTCTTGGGGAAAACGCGGGAGTTATGCATATTATACAGTATTATGTATTTTTGTGAGTTGGGGAAATCTACTTGTGATTATTTTTTTTTTATTATTATTTTTCTTCCTTTTCCTATGAGAGATATGATTTGGGGATTGAGCTTAAGTAGCATTTCTTTTTGGACGGGAGATTTGATTTTACCGGGAGTGTAATTTTTCTGGGGTTTGCTGTTTACGTAATGGGAGTTTGACATTAAATCTCATTGTAATTAATTATTGAGCAGTAGAGGGGTTTTTGCTGTTAAAAGTTGGAGATTTTTACTGATTTTGTGGGTTGTCAGAGCATTAAGAGAAAATTTTTTGGGTCTGGGTGTTACGTGATTCTTTTCTTTTTTTTTTCTTTCTTTTTTTTTCTTTTTTTTTTCTGTGAGCACATTCGAGTTCGAAAGTGTAGTGCAGAATTCCGTGGAGTTGCTGATGTTTCTGAGTTGTGTGCGTGATGCTGAGTGATGCGAGTTGGAGAATTGAATTGGAGAACTTGATGTTTTTTTCTTAGAGAGTTGTGATAATGACTTATCATTTTAGTAGTCATATTTAAGGGAGTTAATTGGGAGACGTTCAGTTAGTATTTCTGACCTTTTTGAGATCATTGTTTGATAGAGGTAGTATGTTTGGGTTAATTTTCTTAGATTGACCAAAGACCTGACTGACATACTAACGCCCAAAAGTTCACCGACACCAGCAAGACGTCCACCAGCCGTGAAGAGAGGTTGCTGCCATGTTGCCCATGGTGATTACAAGTATTTCCATGGTGGGTGTTCGAGAGAATTCTACAGCGTGTTTTTTGGGGATCTACAAGAAGCCGTGAGAGTCTTCTACGATGAGGGAGGGGGCATTCCGTCTTCCTACAGTTGCTACAGCCTGCTATAGCCTGTTGCTGTCTGTCAGCTACTTGCAGACAAGCGAAGAGGGATATTCAAGAATCCTAATGCAGAAATATGAGAGGAAAATGCGTCTGTGTTATTGGAGATAAAGCGTGATAAGACGTTTATTTTATAATGCCAGAGACGTGTGCAGTTTTACTTATTTTGTTTTAAGCCGGCCAATGTTTTATATTGTATAAGCAATTTTGCTAGGCGGGAGCTAGCATATAGGTGCGAGGCCGAGCAATCTGTAAGACATAGGGTTTTGATTAATAATATATTGTTCGTGCATTCTCTGTAACCTGTGGAATGTGGAGGACAGGGCAGAGTACGACCTGAGAGTAGCTGATGAATGAGTTTCTAGGGGATGGAGTGAGATAAAAATGCTTAGTTCGTCGAGTCAATGTACGACAGTTATGAACTCTTCCCAAAGTGCCTTTGTGAAACTAGATGCAGCTAGAACCGCGAGGCGTTAGCGAACTGTGTGTTCGGTATGTGCGTGTGCGCCTCTCTATTCATAATGCCAAGTTTATGGGAAGACTGCACACCACACTTACGAGGAGGAAGGCGAAGCCATGATGGCAGATGCAAAGTGTTTTTATTTATCAGTGAGTGATATTCCGGTTGGGAAGGGTAAGTGTTACCTTTACTTTAGCCAAAGGGGTGGCTTGTTTGATATCTTGTAGATGTTCTATTTTATTAACTTTGTCTTTAAACGTTGTGTGGTACGTTACCAGAATGGTTCTGTATCTTGGCAGATGGTTTATGGATTTCTGGGACAGAGGTTCCAGGGAAAGGTGTGACCTTTGGGTGACTTGACAATGAGTTGTTTTAAGTAGTCTGTAAAGACTGGATTACTTAGTTAATCGACTGACTTAGTTATGTAAATAAACGTTATGTTATGATGCAACTCTCTCATTTTCATTACCTTGTTAGAATGGAGAGAAAGAGGTGGAGAGAGAGAGAGAGAGAGAGAGAGCTGTGTGTATAAAGGAGTTATGGGTCTGCCTTCCGTTTCGTGTCCACGCTTACCGTATAAAAAACATGGAGGTTTTCCCATGTAATATATATATATATATATATATATATATATATGCATAAACCTCCAACTTCCGAAGCAACAGCTCAAAGAACAATCCAAGGCAGGTCAGGGAAAGGCACTATCCAGACTTGCATTTTATCAAAAAATGTAATATTGCCGACATTTCCCAACTCCTCATAGCTTGTCATTTCCTAGGCTGCAAGCAAGCAAGAGAACATGGCAATCAATCAACTAATATAATTAAATCAAAATATTCAGAATATAATTACTTAAAACATTTACTTAAAAGAACAAGCGAGTGGCTTGTTTACACGCCTAGAAAATGCAACTATGAGGAGTTGTGAAATGTCGGCATATATACTTTAATATAATGCTATGGATAGTGCCTTTCCCTGACCTGCCTTGGATTATATTCTTAAATATACATATATATGTATATATGCTATACATATATATATATATATATATATATATATATATATATATATATATATATATATATGTGTGTGTGTGTGTGTGTGTGAGTGTGTGTGTGTGAGTGTGTGTGTATGTGTATGTGTGTGTGCACAATGTTTTTCACTTCCATTCTTCCTCAACCATAAAATATGAGTTGCCATCAACGAGGTCCTTGAATGTACGGCACAATTTCACTGTGACTCCATCCTGATGCCAGACACTAAATACCTAGTGGTTCAAAACCCGAATAAAAGAGATTGTTTATTTGTATGGTGTTTTTACGTTGCATGGAACCAGTGGTTATTCAGCAACGGGACCAACTGCTTTGCGTGACTTCCGAACAACGTCGAGAGTGAACTTCTATCACCAAAATTACGCATCTCTCACCCCTCAATGGAATATCCGAGAATCGAACTCGCAGCCACCGAGGTGGCAGGCAAAGACCATACCAACCACGCCACTGAGGCGCTGAATAAAAGAGAGGGGTCAATCTTACACGAACACAAAGGTCCTCCTTGAAATTTGTAACAGACCTTAACAGCCTGGTGCGAACGTCAGTGGATATCAGCGAGTGCAGAGTGCTGAAAAGATTATATATATATATATATATATATATATATATATATATATATATATATATATATATATATATATATATATATATATATATATTTAGGTAAGTGCAGAGTTTCACTTTGGGATTATTTACTTATAGGGTCAAAAGGAAAACCGAAAAAAGCTATTGTTATTATTCAGTAGATGAACCCTATTCATGTGGAACAAGCCCACCAAAGGGGCCACTGACTTGAAATTCAAGCTTCCAAAGAATATGATGTTCATTAGGAAGACGTAAGAGGCAGTAAAGGGAAAGAATAACGATAGTTCAAAGGACCCAAATAAATACTGATCAGTAAACTTGACACGGGAATTAAAATTATGACTGTGACATCAGCTGTGCTCCTTGAGGCACTCCCCAAACCATCCCATGTTTATTTTTATTAAAAAAGAAAAAGGCAGCGATCGCTAACACATACAACCATGCAACTTCAAACTTCTGACTCGTGGATGAACTTCCTGTACAGAAACCTCAGCACTAGGCACTTCACACAACTACACAGAATGGTGAACAGCAGCAATAGACTCTCTCTTATAAAAGCACTCTTTCAATCTCTGGATGCTGAGAATAAAATGTATACAATTTCGGCCGAAGGCCAAGCGCTGGGGCATATGAGGTCATTAAGAGCTGAAAGGAAAATCAACAGTAAAAGATTACCAAGGTGTAACAGGAAGAAAACCTCGCAGTTGTACAATGAAATAGTTGTTAGAAGGAGGGGGAAAGTAAAACAGAAGAGAGAGAATATGAATGGAGGAACAGTAAAAAGGAATGAAAGGTGTTGCAGCTAAGGGCCAAAGGGACGCTGTAAAGAACCTTAAGTGATGCCTACAGTGCACCGCGCGAGAGGTGCAATGACGACACTTCCCCACGGGGGATGGATACTGAGGTCCCTCCCATATTCAATATTCAAAATACCATGATAATATACCCTTTTACTTGCCTTGTTTACAAATAAATGCAGGGTAAAGTGGCTGTAAACCAGTTGTCCCTAGCCATAAGGTGCCCTTTATACCGTGCAGGGCGGCGAGAATACTCTATTTTCTGGTATTCTATGGGATTGGATGGATGGATTATGAAATTTAGGGACAAGCCCAAGCACTGGGGCCTGTTTTGGTCATTCAGCGCCTATGTATATGGGACTGGGATTGGGATTGCTATTAGTATGAAGTGGCTCATCTGCCGTTTAGGAGGTATTTACTTCACCAAAGGATACACAACCATTCCCTAGGGGGTAAGCAAGTTTCCATCGGGCATAATTCAAATATATATACATACACAGTATATATATATATATATATCTTCCTACAAAATTCCTTTTTCCTTTTTAAGGGGCGACGAAGGTGTTAGCCTTCAGGCCCAGTGCAGGGGGCATGAGGCTGCTAGCTTATGACCTTTCTTTTAACTCCTAGCTGAGGTTTGTAGCCTACCCATTCAAATATGGGTAGACTAGTGAATTCATGCCAGGATCAAGCCACGAACCTTGCAAAGCGAGCCCAATACTCTACCACAGAGTTTCGCCTCCCAACATCAAGTCGTTTCCCTTTGAAGGGTACGACTTCAGAGACAAGCAAGATCATGAAATCTAAAATTTAGGCCAGAGGCCAAGCACTGGGACCAATGAGGTCATTCAGCGCTGAAAGGGAAACTGAGAGTAAAGGATGTTACAAAGGTGTAACAGGAGGAAGACCTAGCAGTTGCACTATGAAGTAATTGTTAAGAGAGGGTGGAGAGTAAGGTGGACAAAAGAGAATATGAAAGGAGGTGCAGTAAAAGGTTTGACAGGGGTTGAAACCAGGGGCCGGAGGGACGCTGCAAAGAACCTTAAGTAATGCCTACAGTGCACCGGCACTAACTCTCTTGAAAGAGGTCGCTGGGTTACATGGAAGAAAGTGAATATGAAAAGAGGTGTAGTAAAAGGAATGACAGGGGTTGGAACCAGGGGCCGGGGGAACGCTGCAGAGAAACCTTAAGTCATGCCTACAGTGCGCCGGCACTAACTCTCTTGAGACTTGGTTGCATCGTCAGCAAAAGTAAAAACATATGAAAATATGAAAATGAGCTAGGAGAAGCGACCAAGATACCAAACAAGGCGGTAAAACCAAAACACATAAAACATAAAACAAAATAAATAAAACAAATGTACAAATAAGTAAATAAATAAGACCCCAGAGGAACCGTAACAGCGGGGCAAGAACAGTAACTGTCAAGGCCTCGGTGGGGATAATATCAACTAATGAATCTATTAGCATCCACGACTACTTACTCTTGACGACAGATGAGGGAGGGAAGAAGTTGGGGGATTGGGGGGGGGGGGGGGGGGGGTTGGGGGGGGGGGGGGGGGGGGGGGGGGGGGGGGGGTTGGGGGGGGGGGGGGGTGGGGGGGGGGTGTGTGGGGGGGGGGGGGGGGGGGGGGAGTAGTGACCACCTAGGAGAGAGAGAGAGAGAGAGAGAGAGAGAGAGAGAGAGAGAGAGAGATGGTGTGGTAATAGGGAAAGAAAGATTGAGGATTGCCACACATGATTGAGGAAAATATAAATGTAATTTCAACTATTATCTTTACTGCATTTATAAAGGCGACTATTATTTATACAGATGGATGTTACGAAAATGGAATGAAGGAATACATGAAAAAAAGGGAATGGAAGAGTAAATGAAAAAAGGGAATGAAAGAATAAATGAAAAAACAAGGGCAAAGAAATTAAGTTGAAAACAGTGGAATGAAAAAAGAAATAATAAGAAAAAAAGGCAAAGAATAAATGAAACAAGAGAGAAAGAAAGAATAAGTGAAAAAGAGGTAATGAAAGAATAAATAAAAAAACTGCAGAATTAAACAACATTAAAACAAAAATGAAGGAATAAAGACGACCACCACAAGCTCTGTAGGTACCCAAGTAGTCTCTTCCTCCACTTTTCACCTTCGCCGTGTCGTCGTCGACCATCCTATGGCCCTTTTCTTAAAGGTCTTTGCATTCACAAAAATGGCGAACGAGAACCAGAAAAAAAAAAAGGATAATAAAAAACGCCGCAGTGAAGTACCAGACCGACATCATCGGCGACTACTGGGAGGAGCAGCTCTAATGCGCCTAATAGCAAGGTCTAAAGTGCCCAGCTCCTGATGGAGTCGAACGCCACATGTTTAGCCTTCCCTCGCGGCGGCGGCGGCGGCATACGAAGTTGAAACGCAAATTTCCATTGAGTGTGACGAGCGCCGGAGAGGCGCGGAAGCCCCGCGGGCCTCGGGCTGGCGGGAATTCGCCCTTGCTCGGCATGGCCCCAGGGGCCATTTTGTGGTCGCCCGCGAGAGCCGGCTTGGCGCCCTTTGTGTGTCTCGGGGCGCGCCGTCCGCGAGGTAGTTTCTCAAGTGACAACAGGAAACCGTCTTTCTGAGACTTCGCGGTATAAATTGGGTTGGCTCACTACGGTTACACAGGGGCGTCATTCATCGCGGGCGGCCGTGGGCGCTCCTCATGAGATGAGGGGGAGGAGGAGGAGCATGAGAAGGAGGACGAAAAGAAGAAGGAAAAAAAAAAAGGGAACGAGACAAAGTAGTTGACACGCCCTCTTGAAGCGCATGTTTGTTTACAAGGCGTGATCGCTTAAGGAATGGCATAAGAACTTGCGGCGGAGGAGGGTGAGGTGGGGGGGGGGGTTTCCCTGGTGGGTGGGCTGAGTTTGGGGTTAGGGGATGGGGGGAGGGGAGGGGGAAGAGGTGTTAGTTCGGGCTTTTCTAATCTGGACAGCTGAGTGACAGATCCTCTTTGAAGAATCGAAGAGGCGTCAAGATGAAGACGGAAAACAGGGACTGTTCTTTGTTCCTCCGTTCCTTTGAGAGAGAGAGAGAGAGAAACTTTCTGTTTAAAGCCCCATTCGCTTTGTTGTCCTTGAGTCCTCAAAATATTATATAATAATGTTAATAATAAACATAATAATGGTAATCATGTTCTTTATTTTCAGCTCACGGGCCATATACCAGGAATATAGAATTAAAATAATAATAATAATAATAATAATAATAATAATAATAATAATAATAATAATAATAATAATGATAATGATAATGTTATTTTTATTTTAGCTCAGGGCCATATACAGGGAATATAGAAAATAATAATGATAATGTTCTTTACTTTAGCTCAGGGCCATATACAGGGAATATAGAAAAATGAATAATAATATAATAATAATAAATAATAATAATAATAATAATAATAATAATAAGAATAATAATCTTTATTTAGCTCAGGGCCATATATAGGGGAATATAGAAAATATAATAATTAATAATAATATTCTTTATTTAATCTCAGGGCCTATCCAGGGAATATAGAAAATGATGATGATAATAATAATAATAATAATAATAATAATAATAATATTCTTTACTTTAGCTCAGAGCCATATACAGGGAATATAAAAAGGAATAATAATAATAATAATAATAATAATGATAATAATAAAAGCCCCATTTGCTTTGTTAACAAAGAATTTCAGTCCCCATTATGATGATGATAATAATAATAATAATAGTACTTTTTACCTCAGAGCCACATACAAGGAATATACAAAACAGAGACAATATGAATATAATACACACAAACTAGATACACGAGAAAAAATTTTAAAATGATAATCGGCAAATATCCACACAGTTACTGAAGTAGTATAGTAACAACTGCGGCTTGCATCAGACTACTTTGCTGTCATTTTCCAACAATTTTCCAACAATTTTCCAACAAAGCAAATGGGGCTTTTCCAGATTGTGTGGATTATATTGTCTCTACTTTGTATATTCCTTGTATGTATGGCTGTGAGCTGAAATTATTGTTATTATATTCATATCATTATTATTATTATTATTCCTTTTTATATTCCCTGTATATGGCCCTGAGCTAAAGTAAAGATTATTATTATTATTATTATTTTCTATATTCCCTGTATATGGCCCTGAGCTTCAATAAAGAATATTATTATTATTATTATTATTATTTTCTATATTCCCTATATATGGCCCTGAGCTAAAATAAAGAATATTATTATTATTATTATTATTATTATTATTATTATTATTATTATTATTATTATTACTTATTATTTTCTATACGAGCCTTTTATCAAGGCTACCTATAAGAAACTATAGTACATGCTACCTAAACAAACCTTTCGTTTGAGGGAGGTTATATCAACGTTTTGTTTAAAAAAGCCTTTGACAAAAAAATGATTCGTCAAGGATATTACTATGCTGTACAGCCTTTGGAAAGTATTTCGCTTTATTGTATATGTATATATGTTACAGGGAATATGTGAAATCCCAGGGATTTCACGAGATCCCTAGGGAATATGTGAAATGACCAACTCGCTTAGGAACATTAGATCCCCGAGTGCTTGTACTATAAACACGGTGAAACAGTGATTCACTTACGGTTTCGCCGTGTTTAGTACTAGCCCCTGGGGAGTCAAATGTATTTCGCCGTGTTTAGTACTAGCTCGTGGGGGATCAAATGTCCCTAAGTGCATCATTGATCCCCCAGGGGCTAGTACTAAACACGGTCAAACACTTTTGACCCCAATGGGACTAGCACCAAAGACGGCGAAACAGTGTAGATGAATAACTGTTTCACTGTGTTTAGTACTATAGCCTTATGTGATCAAATGTTGCAAAGCGAATGGGTTATTTCACATATGCCCTGGGGATTTCGTAAAATTCCTGGATTTCACATATTCCCTGTAACACTCACACGTATAAATAAGACGAACGGCACAAAACGACCCCTAACATAAAAAGTTGTAATGAGATGCACACTCCTAACTTCTGAGAGAGAGAGAGAGAGAGAGAGAGAGAGAGAGAGGCCAGATACATATATCAAGCTTAAATATTAAAAAAAAAAGTACAGGGTGAATAAAATGAACCCGTAAAGGAACTAAACACCACAATAAAAGCATAAGTGGTAGGAGAGAGAGAGAGAGAGAGAGAGAGAGAGAGAGAGAGAGAGAAAATCACAACATGAAAGCAGAGGAAAACATGCAAGCAGCATACATACCCTCACATAACTCCTATTTATTTACACAGCCTCTGCCAGAGGCTGTGAGGTGTGATGGCAGCGAGATGGCGCTCGTAAAAGTGACACATAAACTCGCCAGAGATATCTCTGAAGACAGATCTCGCCCAGGACGAGCGGATAGACAGACGGATAGACAGCCAAGACAGACAAACAGACAGACAGACAGGCAGACAGACAGACGGACGGATAGACAGACATACAGACAGAGAAAGACGGACGGATAGATAAGCAGATGGATAGACAGACGGATATGCAGACAGACAGAGACAGACAGACGGACGGATAGACAAACAGACAGAGACAGACGGACGGATAGACAGGCAGATGGATGTGCAGACAGATAGACAGACGGACGGACGAATATGCAGACTGACGAAAGTATAAACAGACAGACGGAAGGAAGGACGGATAGACAGTGGGACGGAGGGACGAACAGACAGACGGCTAAACAAACAGACAAGCAAACAGACAGACAGACGATTACAAAGACGTATGGACAGACGTATAAACAGACGGATACACAGACGGACGGATAGACAGGCAGACGGTTCGACAGACAAATAGAGAGACGGACGGACGAGTACACAGACTGACGGAAGGAAGACTGAAAGAAGGATAGACTGACAATGGGATAGACAGACGGACTAACTGACCTATGGCTAGACAGATGGACAGACGGACGGCGCTTTGGGTGGGCTGATAAGTATACAAAAAACAAAATAAAATAAAATAAGATACAAATAGAAAATAAAACCAAATAAAAAAAAAATCTTGGCACTCGGAAGCTGTTTTAATCAGGCACTCGTGCTCGCGTACACAGCGAGTAAGATTGAAAGAGAGGCCAAAACAAGAAATTAATTCGTTCGCTAAACAAACTAATATATAAATACTGAACATAAAAGCTTTTGACATTATTTCGAAAAGTACTCCTGCCGATTAAGGATGAATAAAAACTTACTTGTGACAAATTGGTAAACACATTTACAAAATTTTACCTGGCCCGTGTGCCTTAGTTTAACACTTGTTTACGTACATTTGGTTTTACCGGTGCCAGTGTTCAACCAGCTTATGTTAAAGAGATTCCCTTGCCTTTATAAAGCACCGAGTAAATCAGAAGAGTTACAAAGCAGACAATGCCTTTGTTTGGGTTCCATGAAAAAAAAATATATATATATAAACATACATGCTAACCCTCATTAATTCTTCCATCACAAAATAAACTTCAGTTCTGAGACGCACAAGCTCTGTAAAAATGATACCTCAAGCGACCCAGGTTTTAAATCATACATAATACTTTCGTTTGTTTTTTTTATCGAAAGCATGTAATATATACTAAATAAATGGAGCATCTCCCTTTTAAAGAGTGGTCACAAAGCTCATAGGGTTCACTAAACAACTCAAGCAAATTATTTCTCAAAGCAGAAACATTCTTTTAAGACTCTGTAAGCACAAAACAACTCAAAACAACCTCGTTACCCAAGCAGAAATATTTTATTCTTAAAATAATAAAAAAAAAAAAAATCAAGTTTAACAAGATGGCAAAAACCTTTCCTTTAAACACTGCAAACACAAAACAACTGTTAATGGCTCAAGACAACATAGTTTTGCAAGTAGACAAAGCTCCTTTTGAAAGCACAGTAAACACTTTATAGCTCAAAACAACATAGCTCTCCACGTAGACAAAGCCCCTTTTGAAAGCACACTTAATGACTCAAGACAACATAGTTTTGCAAGTCGATAAAGCCCCTTTCGAAAGCACAGTAAACACTATATGACTCTAGACACCATAGTTTTGCAAGTAGACCAAGCTCCTTTTGAAAGCACAGTAAACACTTATTGGCTCAAGACAACATAGTTCTCCAAGTAGACAAAACCCATTTTGAAAGCACACTTAATGTCTCAAGACAACATGGTTTCCTCAGCGTACACACACACACACACACACATCTTGTCCTGAGTAGACTCCAGCGATGGCAATCTACTGTAACCTGGTACGCCTACCGCGCGCAAGCATTTTAACCGCACTGTTTGCACAAGTTCTTGGCAATTAATAATTTGTTTATCTTAGGTGGAACTGGTCATTTGTCAACGTCCCCGCCGCATTCGGGCCTTCGAGACATATTTGTTTGTCCTAGGAGCCACTGAACACATGTTTATATTCACAATAACCGGGTATTTACTTAATGTCACAGTGACTCGGGAGGGGGAAAAAAGCGGATAAGCTGCAATGTTAATAACTATATACTGCTTTGTTCTTCTTCGGGAGAGTTACGATGTTCTCGTGAGTTATGATGGGACTGAAATCTTCACCGGAGTGGAATCTAAAGCCATATGTGACGGGAGAGGAATTTAATCGGTTTTCTAAATTGATTATTGGACTAACATACTTTGGCAGAAAAGGCCCACACAAGAATTTTGTAACCTCCAAACTAAGCTTCTGTATATATACACAAATATATATGTATATATATATATATATATATATATATATATATATATATATATATATATATATTTTGTGCGTGTAAGTATGTATGTATGTACGTATATATCCGTCTCAGGTCTTATCACATAATATATGCACACATGCATGCAAGGAAATCCATATATTAAAAGTGTATCTTGTAACATGTTTAAGAATGACCTCAAAGATATAATTACTGACTTAATAAAATCAGTTGCCTTAGAGTTATTAAATTTTGTTGTAATGTATGTCTGTCATGTTTTGTGAATATGGTTTTGTTTTTATCCAAGTTTCCGAAATAGCTTGTTCACCTATTAATCCTTTATTTAATTGTCTGGAATTGTAATTCTGAGATTGATTGTCTTAAAACCTTTAATTGTAACATGTTTAATGGTTGTTTGGGAAGGTTTCTTATCTTCCAGGTGTGTAGGATTCTAGGTACTAATCCCTTATAATCCCTATCTGTCCAGTTTATTTACGAACCTTCTTGTATTGTCTTTTCTCGTATTTATGTCAGTATCTGCTCAGTAAAGGACTTTTAAAGTCGAAAGATCTTGCAGACTCCTTCGTTTATTTTTCCTTCGTGGCATTTATCTTTTATTTATGGATTTATCACCGTTCCTAACTTTCGTGATTCAGTTATACATTAAACCAAAAGGTCACTGTGACTATCATATACATATATGTATATATATATATATATCATATATATATATATATATATATATATATATATACATATATATATATATAATATCACATATATATATATATATATATATATATATATATATATATATATATATATATTAGCCGTTTACCTTACAGGAATAAATCCATGAAATAATGACAAAAAAGCCCCCACTATTAAAAAATCATACTTCAATTGCCAAATCGCAGATGACCCCGATGCACAGAAAACTTCCTCAATATTAGCCGCTTCGTATAACACAGAACATACATCACATGAACATGAATATGAGTGAATATGAGTTTACCTATATTTGACAGTGCGATTAAATCTCATTTTCTATACTGTTTATAAATAGAAGACTCCGAGAATACTTCCGGACAATCAAATGCTCGATCAGCGGAAAATCCTTCAACGTATGATCAACAAAACGTAAGACAGATGAGAAGAGAGAGAGAGAGAGAGAGAGAGAGAGAGAGAGAGAGAGAGAGAGAGAGAGTAGGAAACTTGGTTTACTAACTGTCACAGGAAATGCACTCGAAGAGACCGCGTGTTAATCAAATTGTATGTGGACCGACCGCAGATTTGCGTCTGTCCCCCCCAACCCCCAACCCCCCCGCCCCACAGCAGCGGCGAGACGCTTCGTACTAGTCAATTGTGAGATCGAATTCGGACGGGCGACTGGTGTTCAGACGTGCAGATTTCGGGTGTGTTTCTGTCTTTATTTCGATTCACACGTCTGGTTTTTGGGAAAACAGGCCCTTTTCTCGAGGGCGGACGCAGATGTTTATTACGTAAGAGCTAAAGGTTGAATTTCACTTAGGATTATACTGAAATGTGACTGGGTGGCCGCTTAGTAACTAAATTATTATTATAAATTACTTATTATATTATTATTATTATTATTATTATTATTATTATTATTATTATTATTATTATTATGGAACAAGCTCACCAAAGGGGCCGCTGACTTGAAATTCAAGCTTCCAAAGAATAATTCACTTGGGATTATACAGAAATGTGACTGAGTGCTTAGTAACTAAATTATTATTATTATTATTATTATTATTATTATTATTATTATTATTATTATTATTCGTATGGACCAAGCTCACCAAAGGGGCCGCTGACTTGAAATTCAAGCTTCCAAAAAATATGGTCTTCATTAGGCAAAAGTCAGAGAAGGTAACGGGAAATGCATTTGCTAAAAAAAAATAATTAATAAACAAATAAAATGTATTAAAATGCAAGAAGAAGAATAGTAGTAGGGTATTAATGCATTGCACTTCGCTTGAACCTCTGGAGTTCCAATAGCACATCCTCTGGGAGGCTGTTCCAAGATAAAATTCATCTTAAATTACACTGAAACAAGACTGACACAGCAGTTCTACATTTTACCAACGACTGAAAATAATGACGAAGTATTTTCCGAAACTCCCTTCGATATCAGATAACATAAAACGTCTTGTCTTATCATTTGGCGGTAAAATGAAGAATAGCTGTTGTCAGTATTTATTTTATTACGAGCTTGACACCTCGCGCTACGCATGCGCTGGAACCTGGCGCTACGTGTCATGTCTCCCCTACCATCCCGATCGCCTACCTAGCACGCACCACCCGGGGCGGCCAAACCG
Source organism: Macrobrachium nipponense (assembly GCF_015104395.2). Taxonomy (NCBI): domain Eukaryota; kingdom Metazoa; phylum Arthropoda; class Malacostraca; order Decapoda; family Palaemonidae; genus Macrobrachium; species Macrobrachium nipponense. The sequence continues at coordinate 21,113,030 of NC_061088.1, read as the reverse complement.
TTTTGCAAGGGGCGGGTGGATGTGTCATGTCTGCCCTATCCTCCCGATCCCCTACCTATCCACCCGGGGCGGACAAACAAGAAAGATCCACTCGGACTTTATCATTACAGACAGAAGATGATAATGTAAGGTGTATTCTATTTTAGCTTTAAGGTACTACGCAACTTCTGCATTTGTCATTGAGCTCCACTAGGCTATGAGCTCATGCTGATTACGTAGCTTAGTAGCCATATAACCTTTTCAAACCCTAGGTTGTGCCATGGACTCGGGTCTTTGTTCAAGGTTACGCGTGAGCAGAATTCAATTTTAATCTTGCCCCCAACATCCCCACCTCCTCCAAGTTTAAGGATCACACTAGGAATCCGTCACTTCTGCGGCTGACGATAAAGTACGTGCCCCTTAAGTGCCCGTGGCTTTTCTTTGGGTATGAATTCTCAGGGCATTACTCTGGTACGCGTAAGCTACTCTATAACTTGATTTAAGGCGCCTCTTTATTTTTCATATCTAATCAAGTGTCATTCACAGTATATACAAACAAAATGTGACTTCGAATCTCAAACTCAAATCTATTATCAACAGATTTGAGTGAACAGACATACTACTAGCCAGTCTGGCATTGCTTTACCATTACTATTGAATTATCCAGTTGCGAGATATATCTTGAATTAAAATGTATTTATCAAAGTATATCTTGCAAAAGAAAGCTTGTTTAAATGACTTATTTATTATTGTCTGCGCTCTTATGTTAATTGTACATGTTCTTCCAGTTCAATGGTCCTCATTACGAGAGAGAGAGAGAGAGAGAGAGAGAGAGAGAGAGAGAGAGAGAATAAATAAAGGATAACCAACATGGTATATTAATTTGTTTTATTATACTGCTCCCTCTGACCCCTGTTACTTTCTAGTATGTGACAAAGGGTGATTCTCTGGTGTTGACACAGATAAGTTACACTTATACAGTAAAGCTGTAATAGTAAGGGTGTAGTAATGAAATACAGAAATGGGTTAATTTGTGATTTGTTTTTATCTAAGAATATCGTACCTAATTTCTTTACTTAATGGAATAATAAAAAGTAGCAAGTAC
>NC_061088.1:21104446-21106946 GCF_015104395.2 Macrobrachium nipponense | reverse complement strand
AAAAAAAAAAAGGAAAAAAAAATTCGCGAAACGAAAATACGGAAATTCGAAGAGAGGCGCGACGCTCCATCCCCATCTTTCGCCCGATCCGAAATCTCCATTGAGAATTCCAGTGTCTCTCCCTCGATAGGCTTTCGCTAAAAAAAGTCCCCTCTCCTCTCCTCTCCTGCAGCTCCCAATGATTTTCGGGATTTCTGAATTAATTATTCATTCGGTTTCTCTTTTCTTTTTTCGTCTCCGGTGAACGCGCTTAGGGGAGAGGGGTGAGGGGGCTTGAGGGGGAGGGGGTGAGGGGGAGGAGAAGGCCAAGAGAAGAGGCTATGATGCTGCAAGTGAGTGCACTTGTTTGCGAGGATATTAGGACGACATGGCGCTTATCTCGCCTATTTTGATTTCTGGAAAAGTTTTGTAAGTTTTTGCCCTTTTAAACAATGGCGCATATCACCTCGGATGAAAATAAGGATACTCTGTGTTAAAGAAATGAATTAACTGATGCCTTAGCTGAACTGCTATTCTTAAATTATACGGCATATAAAGCAAATTTTGAGCTCAGCTCAGATGCACCATAACTGAACTCGTAGTATTTTGCAAATGTCTGAAATCATTTTAACCGATAGATTTACGTCAATTCTTTGTGTGTGTGTGTGTGTGTGTGTGTGTGTGTGAGTGTGCACTTACTCTCTGAAGAGGGAGGGAGGTAGCTGGGTAGATAGTACGGCTGAATTCTTGTGCCTTTATGAAGGTCACGCTTTGTTCCCTATGTCAAAGCTCTTGGCCCAAAAAACGGAATTAATATTTATAACAATAGTTAGACACCTAAACCTTGCAACGTATTGAACAACAAAAGCCAAAAACAGACGATAAAGGTAACTATAGCAATATTGCTTGAATAATGCCGACATTCCCGTGACATGGAAGGACCTGATCTGACCTGACCAGCGTTTGTAAATATTTATTAGGTTTAAGAAATATCACCAGAAAATATCTCCATACCTAATGTTTGTTGAAAGTGTCAAAATTTACGAGAGAGAGAGAGAGAGAGAGAGAGAGAGAGAGAGAGAGAGAGAGAGAGAGAGAGAGAGAGAGAGAGAGAGCAAAATTATCAAATATTTTCATGTGTTTACCTGAAGAAATTGTTCAAGTGAAAAGTGTTCAGTTACTGGAGGTGGGGAGTGGAGAAAGAAAGGGAATCTCAAATATTTTTTCATGTGTTCACCTGAAGAAGTTGTTCTGGTGGAAACTTCAATTGAGAGAGAGAGAGAGAGAGAGAGGTGACGAGAGAGAGAGAGAGAGAGAGAGAGAGATCACTATACTGTAAACTAGTTCCATCCTTCGTGGGTGAAGATTACCTCGTAAGGCTTGGCAGAGAGAGAGAGAGAGAGAGGAAAGTTGATTAACTTGCATCGAAGCTGGAAATTATGAAAGAAAACCATCGACAAAGTGAACGAGAGAGAGTAAACTGAATTACTAAAAGAAAGAGAGAGAGAGAGAGAGAGAGAGAGAGAGAGAGAGAGAGAGAGAGAGAGAGAGATTACTACACTGTCAAAAAGGGGGTCTATTACTACTGTAAAGGATGGGAATTGGGAATTACTTCGTCCAGGCCAGAGAGAGAGAGAGAGAGAGAGAGAGAGAGAGAGAAAGAGAGAGAGAGAGAGAGAGAGAGAATAAATTTACACGAGTTCTCCTTACTCTCTTCAATTCTTGAAGACAGACAGAAAGACAGACAAACGCGCGCACACACGCACACACACACACGCACACGCACACGCACACGCAATTGTTCAGCTCGAACGACGAAGGGTTCCTCGACTGAACAGTGTTGCCATAACGACGTCAGTCACCTGACGCCCGGTATTTAGTCGACTCTATCGACCTTGTTACCACCTACGGAAAACCACTTGAGGAGAATGATCCAAGTCTCCGCAACGCCATTTTTAAGCATAGAATCAATCAATCTATCGGCCAAATTCCTTCTGACGATGATAAATATACTACGCTGTGCATGGACATTTCGACAAGAATTCAACGGTTTTTTTAATGCTATTCCACAAATATAATTAAATCAGAATTTTGACACGTGTTTTCAATATGAAAAACGGTCAGATGAGCAGAGTATTATTATTATTATTATTATTATTATGAACTTGATAGTATACGCGACGCTTAGCTGGAACCCGGCGCTCCCCGTCATGGCTCTCCTACCCTCTGGATCTCCCACCTACCCCGCCCTTACGGGCTGCTCTGTGAGCAAGAGCCCGTGCTGACACAAGGTCAGCTAAATCAAAAACAACAACAACATACCCCGCCCACACCCGGGCGGACAAACAGGTTTGCTGGAGGGTGGATGTGTCGTCTCCCGTAACTCCTCCCCCCGATCCCTTACCTACCCCGCCCCCACCCGGGTTGGACAAACGAGAAAGATACAATAGTATTTTATTATTATAGAAGAATATTATTATTATTATTACTGATTCTGAGGATGGCTAATTCCCTTCTGGCG
>NC_061088.1:21089446-21101946 GCF_015104395.2 Macrobrachium nipponense | reverse complement strand
GACCCCCAACCCCCACACCCCGCTTTCTTTTTTTCCCCCATTTTTTTTAAAGATGGGGGAAGGAGAAAGGCTACAGAAGAGAGAGAGAGAGAGAGAGAGAGAGAGAGAGAGAGAGAGAGAGAGAGAGAGAGTACTCCCTAAGTTTTCCAGCCAGTATTTAAATCATGGAAACAGCAAATTTCCGTTGTATTCGGGAACAGGTTTTTTTTTTAACATCGTCTGGATAAAGCTTTTTTTTCTCACTCTCCTTTAGATGTTGCACCCCAACAATGAAATCAAAACCACAACCTATGCGATCTTTTTCCTACTTTCTCTCTCTCTTTTTTTATACCACCTTCACATTTCTAAGTTATTCAGTTTCCTCTCTCTCACTTTGTCTACAGTTTCCTGTTTTAATTTTCAACTCTATCTCTCTCTCTCTCTCTCTCTCTGGGTCTCTTGTCTTTCTCTCTATCTCGTCGTCAGTTCATCCATTTCCCAACGAAACATTTCTGGAGTTCATATTGCCGTTTTCTTTGAAGTGCCGATAGTTCGTTCCCGCCACCGCCAGAGGCGCTCATTTCGCCTAGCAAAGTTGGCGGGAAGGGCGACGAAGCATGAGTTGACACACATCCCTCGGGCAACATGGCAGGAAATTGGTGTGGGTATAAACGACTGGGTTGTTCATATTGAAGAGGGACGAGTGTTGAGTGTGTGTACTGTGTCAACTGGAAAGAGCTTGCGGAAACCCCTTTCTCTCTCTCTCTCTTTCTCTCGCTCTCTCTCTCACTGGGCCTCCCTCCAGATATACCCCGGAACCCATGACTACCATCCTCCCACTCCCCAACTACCCACCACGCGTTAACAAGTTCTTCAACCCTGTCAACTTACCTCACACACCCTCCTCCCTCCCAATTCTACAAGATCCTCCCCCTTCCCCCAGTTGTTCTATAAGACCCCCCAATCCCCTTACCCATCCCCAACTGCTCTATACAAGTTGCAGGTCTTCTGCATCAGCGCCATCTAGAGACAAGGGTGATAACTAAGGATCTCGGCTAACCGCATTACACACACACACCGGCGTCTGATGTCTCCGAACACAATCAAATAGTCTTCTCTTAGCGACTGGGATCTCTGCTGAGAAGTTGGCTGAGGCTGGCTGGCTGGAGGCTTTCCAGATTGCTACGTTCACCTGGAATGCGTCTTCGTTTCCAGGAGAAATATATTAATTTGTTCAAACTTGCTCCGACGAACCGCCCCCCCCCCCCACCTACAACACACGCACACTAGGGTACTGGGACTCTGAGATGTCTCACAAAAAAATAATAAGACTTTTACCTAAGCTTCTCGGGGGTCGTCGATTTAAGAACATAAATAATACCAGTCGTTATTTGAAATTAGATCATTCATTATCCTCAGTGACCAGTTTTCAAAAGTATTCTTGAATAATATAAAGAAATCATCCAGATAAGAGAAGCAGATAACTGAAATAATGAGTAGTGTACCATAATTTCAACAACGTTTAGCATCAGTAAAATAAGGAAGTAACGTAAGTAAACTGGTACCAATAACATTGTTTTTGATAGAGCTGGCCTTATGCCAGCACGGGCTCTTACCCATAGTAAGCCAATAACAGCATAAAAAAACATAAAATAACAGGAAAGATGGTTTCGATGTCGATAAATCCTCGGGTCTGCATTGAATCTCTCAAACTACTAACCACCTTAAGGATGTCTTTTGATGAATGTGGTCATCCCGACTCATCCAAATCCGTTCATTCATTCTCGAGATATTTAGATGTGTCAACACGATCAGAAACATCAAATTACTACTAACTCTTGACTTCGTTAAGTTAACCGTTATCATTACGAGCTAAGTCAGTTGAAACGACGGTAATGTAAGAGAGGGTCGAAACTGCGAGTCAGGACCCAATGGACTTCATGCACCGTCCCGAAACTAGGACCAAGGTACCTTTAACCTTAATTAAAATAAAAACTACTGAGGCTAGAGGGCTGGAATTTGGTATGTCCGATGATTGGAGGGTGGATGATCAACGTACCAATTTACAGCCCTCTAGCCTCAGTAGGTTTCAAGATCTGAGGGCGGACGGACAGTAATAAAGAGTTTGAGAAAAAAAATGTTCATCAGTGTAACCAAAAAAAAAAAAAAAAAAAAAAAAACTAACAGAATTGAGGGAAAACGCTTCTTAATGATACAGACTTTAAAGGCAACAGGAATGGGGAAAATGTTCCTCATCAAACATGATTGCGGATAAACATTCCTCAGTGCAACAAGATCGTGATAAAAACATTCTTCATGCAACATGATAGGAGAAAACGTTCTTCAATGCAACAGGATTTGGGGAAACGTTTCTCAGTGCAACAGAATTTGGGAAAACATTCTTCAGTGCAACAGATTTGTGGAGAAACATTTTTCAGTGCAACAGAATTTGGGAAAACCGTTCTTCAGTGCAACAAGATTGGAGAAAAATGTTCTTCAGTGCAACAAGATTGGAGAAAAATGTTCTTCAGTGCAACAAGATTGGAGAAAATGTTCCTCAATACAACAGGCGTTCTTTACAGAAACTGCCCCTCCATGCAACACACTTGCAGAGTAACGTTCATCAATACTGCATGCTTGAGAAATACGTTCCTCAAAGCCACAGGTATGAGAAAAAACTTTCCACGGAGCCACAGGTGTGAGAAAAAACGTTCCACGAAGCCACAGGTGTGAGAAAAAACGTTTCACGAAGCCACAGGTATGAGAAAAACGTTCCACGAAGCCACAGGTATGAGAAAAACGTTCCACGAAGCCGCAGGTGTGAGAAAAAACGTTCCACGAAGCCACAGGCATGAGAAAAACGTTCCACGAAGCCACAGATATGAGAAAAACGTTCCACGAAGCCACAGGTATGAGAAAAACTTTCCACGAAGGCACAGGTATGAGAAAAACGTTCCACGAAGCTACAGGTATGAGAAAAACGTTCCACGAAGCCACAGGTGGGAGAAAAAACGTTCCACGAAGCCACAGGTGTGAGAACAAACGTTCCACGAAGCCAAATGTGTGAGAAAAAACGTTCCACTAAGCCACAGGTATAGGGAAAAAACATTGCTGAAAGCCACAGGTATGAGGAATAACGTTCCTGAAAGCGACAGATGTGTGGAAAAACGTTCCGGAAAGCCACAGGTATGAGGATAAACGTTCCTGAAAGCCACAGGTATGAGGAAAAAATTCCTGAAAGCCACAGGTATGAGGAAAAACATTCCTGAAAGCGACATATATGTGGAAAAATTTCCTGAAAGCGAGATATGAGGAAAAAAAGTTCCTGGAAAAACAAGGTATGGGAGAAATAAAAACCGTTCCTTGGAAGCCGAACAAGGATATGAGGGAAAAAAAACGGTTCCTGGAAAAAGTTCCAAAGCGAAAAAAAAAACAAAAGAATATGAGGGAAAACATTCCCGAAAGCGCCATATATGAGGAAAAACGTTCCTGAAAGCGACAGATATGAGGAAAAACGTTCCTAAAAGCGACAGATATGAGCAAAAACGTTCCTGAAAGCGACAAATATGAGGAAAAAAGTTCTGAAAGACATAGGTATAAGGATAAACGTTCCTGACAGCCACAGGTATGGAGGAATAACGTTCCTGATGGCGACAGATATGAGGAAAAACGTTCCTGAAAGCCACAGGTATGAGGAAAAACGTTCCTGATAGCGACAGATATGAGGAAAAAAGTTCTGAAAAACACAGGAATGAGCAATAACGTTCCTGAAAGCGACAGATATGAGGAAAAACGTTCCTGAAATAGACAGGTATGAGGAAAAACGTTCCTAAAAGCCACAGGTATGAGGAAAAAGGTTCCTGAGAGCAACAGATATGAGGGAAAAACGTTCCTGAAAGAGACAAATATGAGGAAAAAAGTTCCACAAAGCCACAGATATGAGGAAAAACATTCCTGAAAGCGACAGATATGAGGAAAAACGTTCCTTAAAGCAACAAATATGAGGAAAAAAGTTCTGAAAGACACAGGTATGAGGAAAAACGTTCCTGAAAGCGACAAATATGAGGAAAAAAAGTTCCACGAAGCCACAGGTATGAGGAAAAACATTCCTGAAAGCGACAAATATGAGGAAAAAAGTTCTGAAAGAAACACGTATGAGGATAAAAGTTCCTGACAGCCACAGGTATGAGGAATAACGCTACTGAAAGCGACAGATATGAGGAAAAAACGTTCCACGAAGCCACAGGTATGAGCAATAACGTTCCTGAAAGCGACAGATATGAGGAAAAACGTTCCTGAAAGCGACAGATATGAGAATAAACGTTCCTGACAGCCACAGGTATGAGGATAAACGTTCCTGACTGCCACAGGTATGAGGAAAAACGTTCCTGAAAGCGACAAATATGAGGAAAACACGTTCCACGAAGCCAAAGGTATGAGGAAAAACATTATTGAAAGCGACAGATATGAGGAAAAACGTTCCTTAAAGCGACAGATATGAGGAAAAACGTTCCTGAAATCGACAAATAAATTGAGGAAAATGGTTTCTGAAAGACACAGGTTATTGAGGATAGAAACGTTCCTTGACAGCCCCCACAGGTATGAGGATAAAACGGTTTCACCTGACAGCCCACAAGCCTATGATGGAAAAAACGTTCCTGAAAGCGACAAATATTAGGAAAAACCCGTTTTCCCCGACAAAGCCTCAGTATGAGAAAACATTATTGAAAGCGACAGATATGAGATAAAACGTTCCTTAAAGCGACAGATATGAGGAAAAACGTTCCTGAAAGCGACAAATATGAGGAAAACACGTTCCACGAAGCCTCAGGTATGAGGAAAAACATTATTGAAAGCGACAGGATATGAGGAAAAACGTTCCTTAAAGCGACAGATATGAGGATAAACGTTCCTGAAATCGACAAATATGAGGAAAAAGGTTCTGAAAGACACAGGTATGAGCATAAACGTTCCTGACAGCCAAAGGTATGATGATAAACGTTCCTGACAGCCACAGGTATGATGAAAAACGTTCCTGAAAGCGACTAATATGAGGAAAACACGTTCCACGAAGCCACAGGCATGAGGAAAAACATTATTGAAAGCGACAGATATGAGGAAAAACATTCCTGAAAGCGACAGATATGAGGAAAAACGTTCCTGAAAGCGACAGATATGAGGAAAAACGTTCTGAAAGACACAGGTATGAGGATAAACGTTCCTGAAAGCCACAGGTATGAGGAAAAACGTTCCTGAAAGCCACAGGTATGAGGAATAACGTTCCTGAAAGTGACATATATGAGAAAAAACGTTCCTGAAAGACACAGGTATGAGGAAAAACGTTCCCTAAAGCCACAGGTATGAGGAAAAACGTTCCTGGAAACCACAGGTATGAGGAAAAAGGTTCCTGAGAGCAACAGATATGAGGATAAACGTTCCTGAAAACCACAGGTATGAGGAAAAACGTTCCTGAAAGCGACAGATATGAGGAAAAAGGTTCTGAAAGACACAGGTATGAGGATAAACGTTCCTGACAGCCACAGGTATGATGAAAAACGTTTCTGAAAGCGACAGATATGAGGAAAAAACGTTTTACGAAGCCAAAGGTATGAGGAAAAACATTATTGAAAGCGACAGATACGAGGAAAAACGTTCCTTAAAGCGACAGATATGAGGAAAAACGTTCCTGAAAGTGACAAATATGTGGAAAAAAGTTCTAAAAGACACGGGTATCAGGATAAACGTTCCTGACACAGGTATGAGGAAAAACGTTCCTGAAAGCGACAAATATGAGGAAAAAACGTTCCACGAAGCCACAGGTATGAGGAAAAACATTCCTGAAAGCGACAGATATGAGGAAAAACATTCCTGAAAGCGACAGATATGAGGAAAAACGTTCCTGAAAGCGACAGATATGAGGAAAAACGTTCCTGAAAGCGACAAATATGAGGAAAAAAGTTCTGAAAGACACAGGTATGAGGATAAACGTTCCTGACAGCCACAGGTATGAGGAAAAACGTTCATCAGTGCAGCAGATTTGCTGTGAAAGTTTCTCAAAGCAAGATGTTTGGGGGGAAAATGTGTGTACATCCAACATGCTTGACGTAAAACCTTCCTAATCCAACAGATTTGAAGAGGAAACCTCCGTTCTTCAATGCACAGTGCTAAAGGGAAAACGTTCATCAATGAAACGGGTTTTACATTTTCTGTGTCGGTGACAGACAGACGTGATGGCACAAAACCTTAAACACGATTTTTATCCAGCTACACCATAAGGCATACTCCCCATCATCAATGAAATGATAATATTACAAAATTAGTTTTAACACCAAAATATATATTAGTTTTCACCTGCCTTATAATTTCAAACATTAAGAGGAATGAGATCACAACCGTCAACGAATTTAAAACTCATTTAACATTATCATTAAAATGGAGTAATCAATACTGTTAACTTTATGAACACATTTTAATATTGTTTGTCCTATTGCTTCATTATCACTACTTGTAATAATCAATAAGGCATCATTATTACTTCCGATGTTACAGTATTATTATTATTATCATTATTATCATTATTATTATCATTCATGTAAATCTGCAATGTAACTAATCAATTACTGGCCCCTAAAGGAAAAGAATTAGCACTACGCAATGCCACTATTATCATCGATATTAGTATACCAGTTAACCACCGGCCCCGCCTCAGAAGCCCCCCACCCTCGCCCCGCCCTTTTAGCCTTAAATCTGGCTCCCTCCTGGTCATAACCAGGAATGAAGACGTCCAAAATTCCCTAAATGAACTCCACAAGTTAGCCACAACGAGGACGACCTCCTGCAGCGAGGTCCCTTGAACGGGAGCTCCAAACGAGAGAGAGAGAGAGGAAATATATTCTAATTCGAGTCTATTCACTTCATATATATTAATATATATATATATTATATATATATATATATATATATATATATATATTATATATATATTACTATATATATTATATTATAATATAATATATATAAATATATATATATACTATATAATATATATATTAATTAGATTATATATAAATATATAATATATAATATATTCATATAGAATTATATATATTTTATATATATAGATATATATATATTATATATAATAATATAGATATATATATTATAACCAAAGCCATCTAAGACCGGCTTCATTACGGATAAGGAAAATCGAGAGAGAGAGAGAAAGAGAGAGAGAGAGAGAGAGAATTATATATCCTAAATAATGTTTATTCACTACATAACATAATATATAAACAAAAGAATATCGAACACCGGCTTCATTATTGATATGGAAACCCTTGAGAGAGAGAGAGAGAGAGAGAGAGAGAGAGAGAGAGAGAGAAGAAGAGGAGAGAGAGCGAGAGACGAGAGAGAGATATCCGGGAGGTAAATAGGTAGCCCGAAACGACGTCTTCGGTTTGACCTGTGACCCGAAATGACCTGTAATGCGAGCCGAAGTCTAAACCGACGGGGTCACAGTGTAACGCCTCTCAGCGGTCGTCCGGATGACGACTTTATCAGGCAGCTTTGGTGGGAAAGATTGGAAATGGAGAATCTGGTTTGCGTTTTGGGGGAAGGGGGGGGGGGGGGGGTGTTGGAATAAGGGAGGACCGCCCGAAACCAGAATAATGGAGTGGTTTTGGATATGGAAATGCGAGAATTCGAAGGCAAATGGAATGACGGATGAGAGAAGGACATCAGAATCAGGGAGGAACAGGGAAAAATGAACTAAGGTACGAATGAGTACAATGAAATGATGGAGGAGTGGAGGAAAATACAATAAGGGAGAGAGAGAGGGAGTAAAATACACTGAGGGAGGGAGGAAAATATAAGGGAGAAAAAGAGGGAGGAAAATACAATAAGGGAGGGAGGAAAATACAGTAAGGGAAAAGGGAGGGAGGAAAATACAATAAGGGAGGGAAGAAAATACAATAAGGGAGAGAGGGAGGGAGGAAAATATAATGAGAGGAACGGGGGAATCGGGAGAAGGAATAGAGGATGTCTGACCACAAATTCTCTGGCGTCACAACAACGAAGGTCATTGACCCCGGAGGGAACTGGGAAAACGGACTAAGATGAGAACAAGGTCAGCGATTGATTGATTGCTTTACAGAATGTTGCGTCGCAAAAATTTTGGTTCGACAACGTAGAAATAAAATAAGATACAGAGTAAATAAAGGTAAAATGCAAATAAATGAGAATAAAGACATGAAAATTGCAAATAAATGCGAATAAAGGAAAATTGCAAATAAGAATAAACAGGGAAATTGCAAATAAATGAGAATACACAGAGGAAAATTGCAAATAAGAATAAACACAGGAAAATTGCAAATAAATGAGAACATACTGAGAAAATTGCAAATAAATGAGAACATACTGAGAAAATTGCAAATAAATGAGAACATACTGAGAAAATTGCAAATAAATGAGAAGAAACACAGGAAAAATGCTAATAAACACAGGAAAATTGCAAATAAATAAGAATAAACACAGGAAAATTCCAAATAAATAAGAATAAACACAGGAAAATTGCAAATAAATAAGAATAAACACAGGAAAATTGCAAATAAATAATAATAAACACAGGAAAATTGCAAATGAACAAGAATAACGATATAGTGAGAGAATCCGAGATTATCATACAGGGGACACTGCCTATTTAACATGATGAGTTTAACTGATAAATATTCAAAGGTCAATAAGTAAGACATCAAAATAATGAGAAGATATTTAGTTTAAAAAATCTTTTTAGATGATTTGAAAGACTTGGAAGCTATGTTTAAAATGCTTTTTATTCAAACGTGCAAGCAAAACATTGGTAATTCATTTATCAGATAATTAATATTAATAACTAACATAAGACTAAACAATACTACGAAATAACAGCACAAATCGAGAATTGTTAATTTATCATGTAAACTTTTACAAAAGTGATGGCTTGCAAAGCCATATGAGAATGAAAGTAGTTATAATAAAAGTAATCTGTAATAATAACATCCGAGTGGATCTTTCTTGTTTGTCCGCCCTAGGTATGGACGCGATCGGGAGGGTGGGGGAGAAATGACACATTCACACACCTCCTGAAAACCTGTTATTCCGCCCCGAGTTCATTTATTCTTTGAAAATTGGTGCCATTCACTCTCCCTTCCATGAGTACCGAAGCGTCAGGATAATAAATCAACTTCGAACAGCTGCTTTATAATCTATATAGCTACCTGCTGTAACGAAGAAACTTGTTCGGCAGGTTGAGTAGGCGCTATATAATGTACATGCTCAAGTACAAACAGATTGCCATTTTTTTCAGCGATGTTTGCCTTAAAGAACCTCGTCTTCCAAAACGATAATAATAATAATAAATCCACCCAATTATGAACATTGGCCAATTGCTAACCAATGCTGACGTGCAAGAAAGGCGAATTATAAGGAAAAAAAATAATTTTTATTTTTTAATTAATCCCAGCAGACCACTGAGTCCCATTCCACGACTCTCAAGAGGTTCGCTTGAAATGTTTACCCCTAATCCAGACGAATTAAGTGGAGCAGGGAAAAAACCAAGAAGCTGGACAGCTTAAGAAGAAACCAAAGGGAATTGACCAAAAAAAAAAAAAAAAAAAAAAAAAAGTAAAAGACAGAAAGCACTGCACCTGGGAGGCCCATAAAGGCGCTACAAAGAACCTCAAGTACCTTAAGTATCCTATAAAGTGCGTCAGGGACAGCACTTTATAGGCACTTTAATGCCAGCGACATATGAAACAATGGATTTTCACTTATTATTTCCCGTCAAAGTGATGCACCAATCGTGTACTTACTGCGCTTTATCTTTCACAAATCTCCGCTCATCTCCAGCCTTGCGTCTCATGGTTTTACTCCGAGGAGTAGGTATGGCTCAAGGGAACACAGAGGAAAAGAGAGGCGACGGGCTGTGTATGTGATGGGGAAAGGTGCAGCATTACTTAAGGGAATGAATCATTAAATGAAGAAATAAGGTTAGAAGTAAAAAAAAAAAAAAAAAAAAAGGGTCACAAGGCGAAATAAAAATCTTAATTAAGCAAAATATATCAAGCCATGACCATGATAAGCAACAAAAGAACCGGAAGTGGAACTCCCCGAAAAGCCAAACCATAAGTATATAACTGAATGTGACCATAGTCTTCATTTCCAATATAGCAACCAAAAAAACGGAGAATTAATAATAATAATAATAATAATAATAATAATAATAATAATAATGAAACACATAGCAATGGCTACAGAGGGGAGAGCTCAAGATCAGGCCCTAAGAACTAGATATGTTCAAAGAACGATAGATGGAAATAACATCTCTCCCATATGTAGGAAGTGCAATACGAAAAATGAGACCATAAACCACATAGCAAGCGAATGTCCGGCACTTGCACAGAACCAGTACAAAAAGAGGCATGATTCAGTGGCAAAAGCCCTCCACTGGAGCCTGTGCAAGAAACATCAGCTACCTTGCAGTAATAAGTGGTACGAGCACCAACCTGAATAGTGATATAAAACGATCAGGCAAAGATCCTCTGGGACTATGGTATCAGAACAGATAGGGTGATACGTGCAAATAGACCAGACGTGACGTTGATTGACAAAATCAAGAAGAAAGTATCACTCATTGATGTCGCAATACCATGGGACACCAGAGTTGAAGAGAGAAAAAAAAAGGAAAAAATGGACAAGTATCAAGACCTGAAAATAGAAATAAGAAGGATATGGGATATGCCAGTGGAAATTGTACCCATAATCATAGGAACACTAGGCACGATCCCAAGATCCCTGACAAGGAATCTAGAAAAACTAGACGCTGAAGTAGCTCCAGGACTCATGCAGAAGAGTGTTATCCTAGAAACGGCGCACATAGTAAGAAAAGTGATGGACTCCTAAGGAGGCAGGATGCAACCCGGAACCCCACACTATAAATACCACCCAGTCGAATTGGAGGACTGTGATAGACGAAAAAAAAAAAAAAAAATAATAATAATAATAATAATTTGAAAAATAATTTAAGGAGAAATAAAAAGAAGGCAAGTAAAAATAAATATATTATTATTATTATTATTATTATTATTATTATTATTATTATTATTATATTATTCCAAAGATGAACCTATTCATATAAAACAAACCCACCAAAGGGGCCACCGACCTGAAACCCAAGCTTCCAAGGAATATAACGCTCATTTAGGAAGCGAGAGAAGATAGGGGGGGAAATACAGAAAGAAGAGATCTCACTTACTGAAAAGGAAAAATAAATAAATAAACAGATAAAGATGTATTAAAGTCCAAGGACTTCGAGCCAATAAAAACTAAACAGGGACTTCGTCAAAAGTCACCACCGCCGCTTCCAGCTCACATCAGAGGGTAACGAAGCTTGCAAAAAGGGCGCGGCCGACGCTTGAAGGGGTCAACTGCAGATGCTGAATATGGAAACTTACCAATAAACAATATATAGGAAGCGGAAGACACAACGGATGGGGTTGCAGGGGACGAGACAGGTGTGATGGCGGTCACCTGTACGTCTTGATTATGGAGGGGGAGCCTATACTGATGGAAGATGCGAATGGAGTGGTCGAGCGGAGTGTAGTGGAGTGGAACGCGATACGGAAAAGGAAGAGTAGACGGGATGAGAGTTGTTAAGGGGGGGGGGGGGGGGGGGGGGGGGGGGAACGGAAGACGAATAGGAAGGGGGTGGGGGGGGAAGAAAGAAAGGGAGAAGAATGATGAGAGACTAGAGCAGAGATGCAATAGGTAAAATACCGAGAGAGAGAGAGAGAGAGAGAGGGCAAATGAAGTTTGCCTAAAATAAGAAATATTGCAAGAATGTTTATTACAATGAGAGAAGAGTAGAGAGAGAGAGAGAGAGAGAGAGAGAGAGAGAGAGAGAGAGATAAATGAAGTTTGACTAAAATAAAGGAAAAATTGCAAGAAAACGAATTGCAATGAGAGAGAGAGAGAGAGAGAGAGAGAGAGAGAGAGAGAGAGAGAGAGAGAGATCAAATACTATAAATAATTTGCATCGACATTGTGCCACCATATTGAACTCATTAGTCACTGAACATAAATAAAACATTATTATTATTATTATTATTATTATTATTATTATATCTTTTCTCAATCCCTCCATCCTCCTTCCCTTTCATTGTTCTCCTTTCCTGGTCCCCAAAACCATTCATTCTCTCTCTCTCTCTCTCTCTCTCTCTCGTGGGAAATTTGATCCCCGGCTGTCTGAGGTGTGAAAATTGTCGCCGTACTAATTTCTGTGGGGTTGGGGATGGGGGGCCATTTGGTTAACAGAAGCTCCTCTTCTGTCTACCTCATGGGTATGTGGATCTCTCTCTCTCTCTCTCTCTCTCTCTCTCTCTCTCTTACACTTAGCTTTCATGCTAGTTTTCAATTATTTTAAGGAAACTTCTCTCACCTCCCCTTTCTCTCTCTCTCTCCCTATACTACACTTTGCTTTCCTGCAA
>NC_061088.1:21059446-21076946 GCF_015104395.2 Macrobrachium nipponense | reverse complement strand
TTCTTCTTCTTCCTTCTTCTTCTTCTTCTTCTTCTTCTTCAGCTTCTTCCAAGTTTCTCTTCCTCTCCGACTTCTTCTTTGTCCTCTTCTACCTCTTCCTCCTGCTCCTAAGCTGTCTACTACTACAACTACTACTACTATTCACCTACATTTTCCAATCTCCATTTTATCTTCCACATCAAAACATCTTTATTTCATCCTCAACCTTTTCAGCTTCTCCAACCCCTTCCACCTCCTCATCTTCCTCCTTCTCCCACACGTCTCCTCCAACCTCCTCATCCTCTACCTACTCTTCCTCCTCCTCAGCCCCATACACTCCTCCTCCAACCTCCTCCTCCTCTTCCTCCTCCTCCTTCTCAACTTCCTACACTCCTCCTCCAACCTCCTCCACCTCAAGCCCCTACACTCCTCCTCCAACCTCCTCCACCTACCCCTACACTCCTCCTCCACCTCAAGCCCCTACACTCCTCATCCTCTTCAACTTCCTCCTCAACCCCCTACATTCCTTCCTTTTCTTTTCCTCCTACTCCTTCTGCTCCTCCTCAACCCCCTATACTACTCATCCAACCTCCTCATCCTATTCCACCTCCTCCTCAACCCCCTACACTCCTCCTCCAACCTTCTCATCCTCTACCTACTCCTAATCCTCCTCCTCCTCCACCCCCTACATTCCTCCTCCAAGCTCCAAATTCTCTTCCTCCTCCTCAACCCACTACACTCCACATCCAACCTCCTCATAGTGTTCCACCTCCTCCTCAACCCCCTACATTCCTCCTCCAACCTCTTTTTTCTTTTTCCTCCTGCTCCTTCTCCTCCTTAACCCCTACATTCCTCCTCCAACTTCTCTTCTTTTTCCTCCATCCGTCCTCCTCCTCCTTCTCAGCCCCATACACTCCTCTTCCAACCTCCACTTATTTTTCCTCCTACTCCTCCTCAACCCCCTACACTTATCCTCTTCCAACTCCTCCTCAACCCCCTACATTCCTCCTCCAACCTCCATTTATTTTTCCTCCTGCTCCTTCTCCTCCTCAAACCTCTACACTCCTTATCCAATCTCCTCATCCTCTTCCACCTCCTTCTCAACCTCCTACACTCCTCTTCCAACCTCCTCTTCTTTTTCCCCCTACTCCTTCTCCTCCTCCTTCTCAACCTTCAACACTCCTCCTACTAGCACCAAATCCTCTTCCTCCTATTCCTCCTCCTCAACCCCTTACATCCCTCATCCTCTTCTACCTCCTCCTCGACCGCCTCATCCTCTTCTACCTCCTCCTCGACCCCTACATTCCTCCTCCAACCTCCTCTCCTTTTTCCTCCTACTCCTTCTCCTCCTCCTCAACCCCTACACTCCTCCTCCAACCAACCTCCTCGCCTTGCCTAATCTCCGTAACTTCCTGCAAGAGCGTCTCTTCAAACAATAAAAACATTTTCCTTCGTCTGCCAATGAACATAATAAACCATTCAAGGTTCCTCCAATAGCATAAGCTACGAATTTCTCGACGGCGTCAAACTATAAAACAATAAACTCTCCGCAGATTCATAAGAGAGAGAGAGAGAGAGAGAGAGAGAGAGAGAGAGTATATACGACCGAGGGGAAATCTTAAATTGTTTCTGACGCCTCAGAGTGTGAAAACATGACCACACAACCCACCCGTAACCTCCTTGTTAAATCTGGTCCCCTCGAAGGCCTATAAACAAGAAGAAGAGGAGGAAGAGGAAGAAGAAGAAGATAAGTATTACCGGACATGGCACGCAAACGGAACAACAGATAAATGCTATTAAATACTTCCTATGGGAGGTAAGATTGTCGCTACCAAATGATCAGCTATATAATAATAATAATAATAATAATAATAATAATAATAATAATAATAATAATAATAATAATAATAAGTTTTGTTAAAAAGGATGGCAGCATCATTGGAATTGATTTTATATATGGTCTTTTCAATTTTCCTCATTATTATTGAGAAGAAAATAAGAAGAATTGAAAAGACCATATATAAAATCAATTCCACTGATGCTGCCATCCTCTTTAACAAAATATGTTTGGGAGAGGGTCTCCTACCTTCATATAATAATAATAATAGATTTTATATCAACTCAAGACCATATACATGGAATATACATAGTAGAGACAATAAAATTCACAATCTAAATATATGAGATAATATAAAAAATGATAAATCGGCAATATCCACACAGTTGCTGAAGAAGTAGAGAAAATAGTATTCATAATAAAAGTAATGACAGTAATAATATTGAGAATAGTAGTACAGAAATTTAAATTGATGATAATTAAAAATAACAGATTGCATATAGGTGGTTACAGGAGTCGGGACCAGAAGTTAAACTAAAAATATATTATTATTATTATTATTATTATTATTATTATTATATTATTATTATTATTACCTTGAGACTTGTGCAGACATAAAGTGTGCAACTACTACTATCTTAATGGCTCATAGTGGTCCACCGGCAACTAGCCTCCCCCCCCGATCAGCTTTAAACCCCGAGATCGATCCCAAATGGGAGACAGAGACGACCGGGATCTAATTTCTGAAAAATCAACTGAGCGTCAACTGTGGTGGGTGGCAGTTAGGGTGATGAAAGGCATGAGGCTAGCAATCTCACCCCAAAGGACTGAGGGAAATGGCTTTAGCTTAAAAAATGATTAATATGATTATCATCACCATGAACGTAGGAGAGACTGACGATGCCGAATATCACAGACAACAATTTCAGAAACATGTTTTGAAGGTTCTGACGATACAAACAACATTCTGAAGGGCGCAAACAAAATTCCTGACGCTTTTAAGGACACAAACATACCCGACCGGTGAGAATATTGAAGTTTATGTAACGCAAATCATGAATCAACATGGAACTTTTACATTCGTTTTCTATTATCTAAATACAATTAAATACAATTCCAAATGGATAAAACATTCAAATCAAACCATTTGCGCAAATTAAAATCACAATATCTCGAGAAAGACGAGGACAGAGAGAGTTACAAAGAGTTACAAGGATTAGGATGTCTCAAAGACTTGTTAGTCCATCCTATGAGGAGACATCGCTCACCTATTTCTGGGAGCAGGTTTTACTGTTCATTCACAGTGTCCTAATGATTTTGTCTAGCTTTTCTTTTAAACTGCTCCACACTGTTGCTGTTTACAACTTCTGGTGGCAGTTTATTCCATGTGCCACATATCTTGTATGTGAAGAAGTACCCGCAATGAGAGAGAGAGAGAGAGAGAGAGAGAGAGAGAGAGAGAGAGAGAGAGACTCGCAATAATAATAAAATAATAAGAGGAAAGTGATACCCAGCTCAGGCCAGACAGACCGTGAGTCAATGGGTGTTTCCCCTTGGCTCCTTCGGGGTAAAGCGGTAAGCTTATTATGTGGAACAGGGGGTGTCAAAAGCAGCCCACACAACAACTGCCATCCTTGGCATACCACCCCCTTCCCCACCCACCACAACAGCCCCCCGACCCCCACCCTCACCACCGCCCCCCCCCCTAACCCCACCTCCCAACACCCTCTACAATCGTAGGCCAGCAGTTATACCACCAGCAGAGTCCTTAAAGTCCTCGCTATGCTAAATGCTTCCCCTCGCGTCTGTCTCTGTACAGACACACACGCATGTACACACACACACACACACACACACATATATATATATATATATATATAACTAATAACCAATTTGGTTTAAAAGATACATTTGACTGCACCGTCCATTCACCTATATTTCCTGTAACTACAAAACTAAAACAGCCCTCCGTTTTTCCCCGAACCCCGCCGCCCCCCCCCCCCCAACCCCGCAAACCACACCAAAAAATTTCTTTGAACTAACTTTGACCCACCGGACTTTATTCCTTCCTTCTCCCAATTCCGTTTCTCTTCCATTTTCTCCTTCTCTCTCCTTCCCCCTCTCTCTAATGACGCACATCTTTCCCTTTTGCCAATCATTAGTCTAACTTGGGCCTTCGTTTGGAAGCTCCTCTTCTCCATATCTTGTTTCCTCCTCCTCCTCCTCCTCTGACCGGAAACCAGATCAGCCACTGGATGTTTTTTTCACACAAGGATGCTAAACATAACTATTGTCCCCCACTTTTATTCCCACAGGGTCGGGTGTCAGAGATGCCCACCCCCAAAAGGGAATTGGCGAAAATCTGCACGCACGGAGGAGCAAATATATCTGGCGGTATCCATAATAATAATAATAATATAATAATAATAATAATAATAATAATAATAATAGTATATATATATATATATATATATATATATATATATATATATATATTATATGTATGTGTGTGTGTCATATCACATTACCGTGATTCATATCAAATATCGATCTACAAATGTCCTTTAATACCCAATTCTCTCTACCTCAGAATTAATATATTTTCATATATGTTAACCGAAGGGGGGAATTTTTTTTTAGTCGATAAGAAATTTGTCGGCTCACGGGCGCGAACCATCGATCCCAAGAAATTCAGGAAGCACAGTGAAGCGGTGTTGTTTAAAGCTCACGCAAGTCCTGAATTTGTTGGTTCGATGGTTCGCGCCCGTGAGCCGACAAATTTCTTTTTTTATCAACTAAAAAAATTCCCCTTCGGTTAACATGTATGAAAATTATATTTACTTCGAGGTAGAGCGAATTGAATATTAAATTGTAGCTTCATACATGTATATGAAATACGGTGATGTGATAAAAATTCATGTATGTATATAGTATATATGTATATATTATATATATATATATATAGTATATATATATATGTAATATATATATATATATATATATATTATATATATTACAATAGATATAGTGTATATCAACAACAATAAACTATGGCCCAATATGTCACCAAGTCATGGAAAATACCTCACACTCGTTTAACTAACGGACCAAAAAAAAGAAAAAAAGTCACGTCCTAAGGCATTCTGTAAGTGCGTGTGTTCGTATGTGTAAGTGTGTCCTTTTGCAGACTGCTTGACGCCCCCAAATTTGGTGTGGGAAGATTCCCCTCTCATCGCCCATTTCCCCCCACTGTTTACCCTACCCTCCCCTCTCCTCTCCTCGGTTTACCCTCACTTCCGGGGGTCAGATCGATGTTTAGTGGGTATACAAAGTTAAGAAGGAAGCCCATAAGGTGGCTAAGGATACGGGGGTGGGGGAGTCTACGACCCTTCGTGAGGAATAACTACTGTGGGGGAAGATGGGTGGGGGAAGATGGGTGTGGGGGAAGATGGGTGGGTGGGTGGTGGGTGGGTGAGGGGCAGGGTAGGGGAGGAGGAAAGGGAAAGTACATAGAGAATTAGAAAGGAATACGTAAGAAATAATGAATAAGCAAATGATCTGACCATCCCGTGAATGATGAAAATACGAATAAGAGACTTGGAAAGAAATAATTAAGAAGAAAATGATGAAAATACGAATAAGAGAATTAGAAAGAAATAAGTAAGAAGAAAATGATGAAAATACGAATAAGAGACTTAGAAAGAAATAAGTAAGAAGAAAATTATGAAAATACGAATAAGAGAATTAGAAAGAAATAAGTAAGAAGGAAATGATGAAAATACGAATAAGAGACTTAGAAAGAAATAATTAAGAAGAGACTGATGAAAATACGAATAAGAGACTTAGAAAGAAATAAGTAAGAAGAAAATGATGAAAATACGAATAAGAGACTTAGAAAGAAATAAGTAAGAAGAAAATGATGAAAATACGAATAAGAGACTTAGAAAGAAATAAGTAAGAAGGAAATGATGAAAATACGAATAAGAGACTTAGAAAGAAATAATTAAGAAGAAAATGATGAAAATACGAATAAGAGACTTAGAAAGAAATAAGTAAGAAGAAAATGATGAAAATACGAATAAGAAAATTAGAAAGGAATAAGTAAAAAGAAAAGGATGAAAATACCACTAAGAGAATTAGAAAGGAATAAGTAAGAAGACAATGATGAAAATACGAAAAAGATCCTTTTTTTCTAAATCGACTTTAATTATATTTATAGAACGGAAGTTGAATGGGAAAATGAGGGAGTTAGAGAGAACTGGAATTAAGAAGAAAGAATAATGAGAACAGCTGGACGAAAGCAGGAATGGAAATGAAGAGAGAAGAGGCAAAGACATGAATAGGAGAAAATTGAAACTTTTAATGATACATAAGGAATAGATGTCATAACATAAAAAAAAGAACTTGAATGAAAGCAGGGAAGACAAAAATAAAGGAAGAATAATAAGACTGTACAAAGAATGAGAAAAAAACGAAAAGAGACCAGTGGGAAAACAAATAAGAAATAAAAAGCAATGCATAAATAGCACGGACAAAAATTATCAAGCAGAAACATTAAACACTCGGAACCGAAAATAATAATTATAATAATAATAAAAGATATATGAAAAAATGTGTCGTCAAATAACACAAAAGCAGAAATTAACCAAGCCACGCGAGATAAACGGGGAAAAACTCTTACAAAAATGATAACGTACGAAAAAAGGAAATATGTATATAAAAAAGAAATATAAAAGATGAAAACGGCTTAACGACAAAAAGAAGAAATACATCAAATCGTGAAGGAAGAGTTGGAGATATTTTACAGAGGAAAATTAATATGGGCGATATTTTCATAATTAATAATAATAAAAAAAACGGGATGGGGAATGAGAGGGGATGGGAAATTAACGCAAGGAGGATAAATATTGTGAAAAGAAACGAAAACCAGGGAAATTCAAATTCCCAGAGAGAGAGAGAGAGAGAGAGAGAGAGAGAGAGAGAGAGAGAGAGAGAGAGAGAGAGAGAGAGATAGTTAGAAAATATATTATAGATTTTATGTATGTTGTGTAAATATATATATCATATATATATATATATATATATATAGATAATATATATATATATATAATATTTGCCAAACAAATATATACAGTATATATATACATATATATATATATATATTATATATATATATAGTATATATATGTGTGTGTGTATATATATATATATATATATATATATATATATATATATATATATATATACATATATATATCTATATATATATATATATATATATATATAATACATATATATATATATATAACATATATATATATATATATATATATACACATATATATACGTATTTATATACTGTATATGCCATATATATATATATATATATATATACATTTGACTGCAAGTGAGAGATACTATAGACTACATATATATTTGTAACTAGTAAAACAGACTGTAATTTCAAATGTTTTTGTAAAAGCCTCATTTATCTGAAAATACGGGGGGAGAGAGAGAGAGAGAGAGAGAGAGAGAGAGAGAGAGAGAGAGAGAGAGAGAGAGAGAGAGCTTTTCCTTACCACCTCCTATAAAGTTAAATGTATCAATTTATTGTAACAGTAAGATTCTCCGACCTATATATTTCTTTCCTTGGAACGTCAACAAACGTCCGCCTTCTGCCGAGCGCAAACATTTTGAATGCTATCGAGCGCAAACGGTTTTGAACGCTGTCGAGCGCAAACGGTTTTGAACGCTGCCGAGCGCAAACGTTTTGAACTCTGCCGAGCATAAACGTTTTGAATGTTGCCGAGCGCAGACTGTTTTGAACGCTGCCGAGCGCACACTGCTTTGAATGCTGCAGAGCGCAAACGTTTTGAACGCTGCATAGCGTAATCGTTTTGAATGTTGCAGAGCGCAAACACTTTGAACGCTGCCGAGCGCAAACTGTTTTAAAGCTGCTGAGCGTAAAACACTTTAAACGCTGCCGAGCGCAAATGTTTTGAATGCTGCCGAGCGCAAACTTTTAGAACGCTGCCGAGCTCAGAACGTTTAGAACGCTGCCGAGCGCAAACGTTTTGAACGCTGCCGACGGTGAACGTTTTGAATGCCGCCGAGCGCAAACTGTTTTGAACGCTGCCGAGCGAAAACTGTTTTTGAATGCTGCCGAGCGAAAACGTTTTGAATGGTGCTGAGCGAAAACGTTTTGAATGGTGCTGAGCGAAAACGTTTTGAATGGTGCTGAGCGCAAACGTTTTGAACGCTGCCGAGCGAAAACTGTTTTTGAATGCTGCCGAGCGAAAACGTTTTGAATGGTGCTGAGCGAAAACGTTTTGAATGGCGCTGAGCGAAAACGTTTTGAATGGTGCTGAGCGAAAACGTTTTGAATGGTGCTGAGGCAAACGTTTTGAACGCTGCCGAGCGCAAACTATTTTGAAAGCTGTCCAGTGCAAAGTGTTTTGAACGCTGCCCAGCGCAAACTATTTTGAAAGCTGCCCAGCGCAAACTATTTTGAAAGCTGCCGAGCGCAAACTATTTTGAAAGCTGTCCAGTGCAAACTGTTTTGAATGCTGCCGAGCGCAAACTATTTTGAAAGCTGCCGAGCGCAAACTATTTTGAAAGCTGCCCAGCGCAAACTATTTTGAATGCTGCCCAGCGCAAACTATTTTGAAAGCTGCCCAGCGCAAACTGTTTTGAATGCTGCCGAGCGCAAACTGTTTTAAATGCTGCCGAGCGCAAACGTTTTGAACGCTGCCGAGCGCGTACTGTTTTGAACACTGCCCAGCGCAGACTGTTTTGAATGATTCGTGGAAAACGAAAAAGACCGGACGATACGAAACAGAACGCCGCGCCAGGTATTAAAAAAAAAAAAAAAAAAAAAAGATGACGACAGAGAACGGAATAATAAATCTTGAAAAAAAGGGGCCGGTTGAAATTAAGGCATCTGAAATTCTTAATGGAAAATGTGGCTCCGGTGAGCTCACAGGGAGACCGGGTTATTTTCACGGGCGTCCGGCCGGTTCCCAGAATGCTTCGTGGGGCTCCCAGGGGCGGGGGGGTCGCTCGCTCCCTCGCTTGCTGTTCCCCGTGAGCGATGGCTGACGACGAAGGGAATTTCCCCGGCAAGAAAATCGTGCAAAGAACGGACGCTCAAAACACACTGGGTTTTCGTTATAATTTCAGCGTGCAATCTTAATAAAGAATGGCATATGTATTATTGTCGCCGACAGAGGAGGAGGAGGAGAGGAGGAGGAGGAGGAGGATTTGACCTATATAGATTTTTGGCATGAAGCCAAGCACTGGGGCAAATAAGGCCATTCAGCACTGAAACTGAAATTGACGGTAAAAGGTCTGAAAGGTGTAACAGGAGGAAAACCTCAAAGCAGTTACACTATGAAACAATTGTTAGGAGAGGGTGGATAGTAAGATGGAAGTAAGAGAATATGAACGGAGATACAGTAATAGGAATGAAAGTAGTTGCAGCTAGGGGCAGAAGGGACGCTGCAAAGAACCTTAAGTAATGCCTACATTGCACCGAATGAGGTGCACTGACGGTACAGTCGGTGCACCTCATTCGGTGTGAGTGTGAACTTTTTTTTTTTTTACTCTAAATGATGCTAATAGAAACCATTTAGTTTTTTTTTTTTTTTTCGTGCTTCCCTTTTCGTAGGATTATCATAAATGATCGCTTTCCTGCGTTGTTTCTTAATATCTTGGGTTAGGCTAAGGGTGACCTTACAGTCGTTGTTTTAAATTAAGCTGACCTTATGCCAGCACGGACTCTTGCTCATAGAGCAGCCCGTACGCTTACAGTCGACTAACTTGCACCAGAATGGTGAGAAATGCTGTTCTATGTTTCACTTATTTATTTTTTCCTGAAGGCACAGGTGTTGGAATGAAATGGAACATAGAATTTTGGCCAAAGGCCAAGCGCTGGCACCTATGAGGTCATTCAGCGCTGAAAGGGAAATTGACAATAAAAAGGCCTTAGAGGCGTAACAGGAGGAAGACCTCAAAGCAGTTACACTATGGAACAATTGTTAGGGTAGGGTGGAAAGTTGGAAGAAATGTGAACGGATGTACAGTCAAAGGAATGAAAAGGGTTCCAGCATGGGGCCGAAGCGACGCGGCAAAGAACCTTAAGTAACGCCTACAGTGCACCGCGCGAGGTGCACTAACAGCCCCATCTCACATACGGAGGCTATGGGTGTTATCCTTGTGTTAAACCCTAACCCTTTTTTTTTTTTTTTTTTTTTTTTTTTTTTTTTTTTTTCTTTAGCAACAGTGAAAAATTAAGTGCTTATATATATATTTTTTTCAAAGCTTTCCACGTTGCCATGTTGACACTTATAATGGTAAATTTAGTGTTAAAAGTGAATTTGTGTTAACGATAATACTAAGCCAAGGAACACTCTCAAAATTCAAGCACATGAATCTACATATTTTAAATATTCTACATATGAGGATTATGTATGTATGTATGTATATATGTATGTATGTATGTATGTATGTATGTATGTATGTATATATATATATATATACATAATATACATACATACATACATACTACATACTAAACATAACATACATACATATATTCATATATATAGATATATATATATATATATATATATATATTATAATATATATAATGACGGATAAGAACAGCTATACTACACAGTTCTGTTCGCTCCTTGGCCCAATAACCGAATTTGTATACATATATATGTCACTCGACATATATATGTATACATGTATTCATATGGGTTATGCATAATAATAATATCCATTGCTGGACTGACTTCATCATGTTTTATCAAATATATTAAATCTTCATTCGGTTTGAATTATAACAGAACTGTCGATATTGTTTGACAACTATACGCGAATACCATATACATAGTATATGTATATATATACACATACACATACCCTCAACTACATGAATGACCACACAATACCAGTGCTGGCGAAAGAACTGTTGAGCCAAATCTACATTATGGAAGTGAAGCGCTACTTCGAAGGCTTAGATATATTTACGTGGCCAGGAACCATTTGGTTACCTAACAGCGGGACCTACTGCTTATTGTGGGATCCGAACCACATTATATCGAAATATAAATTTCTAATCACATGAAACTAATTCCTCTGACTCCATGTTGGCAGAGCGGATAATCGAACTCTGGACTACCGAATCGGCAGGCGAGCACGTAAACCACTCGTCCAACAAGGAACTGGTTAGCTTAGTTTCAAGGATGGATGATACATAAGATAAAACAACGGATCAGGATAGGCAAAGAAGCTTTGGTCATGTTGAAAAAATGAAGGGTGATAGTTTAGCAAAAAGAACACAACCCGGAACTCTTAGTAGGAAGGATGAGAGGAGGACCAACGAAGTTTTGAGTTGAGTTGAATATAAAATTCAGGCCAAAGGCCAAGCACTGTGACTTACGAGGTCATTCAGCGCTGAAATGGAAATTGAAAGTAAAAGGTTCGAAAGGTGTAACAGAGAAAAGCCTCAAAGCAGTTGCACTATGAATCAAGTGTCAGGAGAGGGTGAAAAGCAAGATTAAGAAAGAGAATATGACAGGAGGTACAGTAAAAGGAACGAAAGTGGTTGCAGCAAGGGGCCGAAGAAACGCTGCAAAGAACCTTAAGTAATGCCTACAGTGCACCGCATGAGGTCCACTGATGGCACTACCCCCCTACAACCCTACAATGCGGAAGCCTTAGTTAGCTTAGTAGGAGGGATGAGAGGAGGAACCATGAAGTTTTGGGCAGACATTGAAAGTAGTGCGAGAAAGAGACGAATGGGGCAATGTGTGTACGGGGGTTCAACGAGATGCTGATGAGCCTGCTGTGTAGGTGAAAGACGAAGTTGATATTGTGATAGTTTTCTGCACACGGTGTTCATCCACGACTCAGCAGTCAGAAAACATAAAACTAATCTCCTTGCATTTTAATACGTTTTCATCCATTTGTTATATATTAATTTATTTTTTTCTAAATAGGCGGGGTCTCTTGTCTCTTCTTTCTGTTTTTCCCTTTACCTCGTCTTACTTCTTCCTAAGGAAGACCATATTCCATTTGATAGGTTTCATCTTCTGAATAATAATAATAATAATAATAATAATAATAATAATAATAATAATAATAATAATAATAATAATAATAATAATAATAATGAACATGCTTTTAACACTGGGAGCTATTTACCCCCTTTCTTATGTAAAACGGTTTAACCTTCAAAGAAAAAATCCAACAGGGATCCAATTCAAATATTTTTCGCACCTAGCAACAATATAAACTTATGAGAGCATGCGCATAAAAACACGAAATTAACTGTCGATTTCTATTTATTTATTTGTCTATATAACGAATGAAATGATCAGGAACCAAGTAACGAAACACGAAGTCATTACTATCTTATGTGGAATAAGCGTTACGTATATATTCATATATTCATTGGATGTGAAAATATGATCTAGTTATATTAAGAAACGGATAAGTTAAAAATAACTGTACATGATCGCTGAGTGTATGGGCAGTCTAATGAACAGAGAAATACGTATACATAAAAACATTACATACAAACACATATAAATATATAATGTGTATAAATATATAAATAAATACATAAATATATAAGCATATATTTATATATAGGTATACACATACATTTATGTATATGATATATATTTTTATATATATATATATGATATATATATACATAGATATATATATATATATATAATATATATATATATATATATATATAGATAGATAGATATATATATATATATATATATATATATATAATATATATATATATATATATATATATATATATATATATATATATATATATTAATGGGTCATTGCAACAAACAAAGAAATAAGTCAGACAAATAAAAACCCAAAGACGACAAAAGACGCCCTCCCATTTAACGTAACCCCAAACCCCTCAGCCCGTAATCCCGGTCTAATTCGAAAGCCTTTTGTCGTGTGCCGCTAATTACGTTCCTAACCTCCTACGACCATCTGCAGCTATGCCACCCACGTGCATTGACGTGGGCGCGGGAGTAATCAGTGCCACCCACGAGGCACCACCGCCCACCCACCCCCTCCCCCATCCACACATGCAGTGGCACCCCCGAGACACGCCCAAGTTAAAACTCATTTCCGCCCGAATAATCCGAGACACGTGAGGTGAGGTGAGGTGAGGTCGCCCTCCCCTCCCCCTCCCAAAGCCCCCCCCCCCCCCACCCCCCCCCCCCCCCCCCCCCCCCCCCCCCCCCCCCCCCCCGCCGCCCCCCTGTCAATAATGATTGCTGTTGATGTGATACAACTGAGTGGCGTCTTGGGCAGCAACCATAATTGGGTTCTTGACTTGCCAAAAGAGACAGACTGGATTCTCTTAGTTACTTTGGCTGCTTGTTTTACCTAATAATAATATTAATAATAAAAATTAATAATAATAAAATACAGCTTTTATTTAAAAAAGGCTATATCAGCCGCACATATTTTGTATAGAAGTTTCTCTATTCTTCTTGTTACTGACTTTTCTTCCGTACTCAAGTTGGCTATTAAAACGCCAAATGGGGATTCATGTCAAAATACCACGTATTTTACACGAATCCCCATTTGGCGTTTTAATAGCCAATTCAGTACAGAAGAAAAGTCAGTAATAAGACGATTAGGGAAACTTCTATACAAAATAAACGCGGCTGATATAGCCATTATTTTCAATAATAATATTAATAATATCCTTTACTTCAGCTCAAGGACATATACGTGGAATATACAAATAGAATACACACAATCTAGATACACGAGATAACATGATAAAAATGATAATCGGCAATATCCACACAGTTGCTGAAGAAGCAGAAAAAAATAGCATTCATAACAATGGTAATGACAGTACTAATATGGAGAATATTGGGAAAATATAAAAAATTATAACAATTAAAAAAATATTGCATACAATTAACTTCTAGTTAAGGACCTTAGGTCAGATTAGCTTCTTGTCTGAGACAACATTGGCAGTCATGACTTGTTTTTATGGTGTTTTTACGTTGCATGGAACCAGCGGTTATTCAGCAACGGGACCAACGGCTTTACGTGACTTCCGAACCACGTCGAGAGTGAACTTCTATCACCAGAAATATACATCTCTTACTCCTCAATGGAATGGCCGAGAATCGAACCCGCGACCACAGGGGTGGGACGCAAACACCATACCAACCCCGCCACTGAGGCGCAGTCATGACTTGGACATTCGACGGATGCTCTCGTTTGTCAATCTTTCATAAGCTGTATTTCAACAGAGATCTTTCACATTCGCAAGGCCAAGCAGAGATCCAATGCATTACTACTCATAAAACTTTTCTCCTTGTATTTTAATAATTTACTTCCTTTTCTATCTATTTATTTATTAGTCTGTTAATGTTTATTTTCTAATTATTGATCTCTTCTTTCTGTATTTCCTATTACCTTCTGATAAATTTTCTTTGGAGGCTTCAATTTCAAGTCAAAGGCTCCTGTGGGCTTGTTACATATGAATAGGGTTCGTTCTAAATATATAATAATAATAATAATAATAATAATAATAATAATAATAATAATAATAATAATAATAACAACAACAACAGGAAGGCCTCTTGTCTCCCTTAATACAGCAGACTTCGTTCTGGTTTTTCCTCATAAAACCGAATTGATTTGTCTTACTCTTAAAATATTTTTTTTTTGTCTTGCTTAAAAACTGTTTGGCTTCTTGTCTTGCCTAAAATACAACTGTCTGTCCTTTCGTCTTGCCCCCCAAAAAACTGCTTGCCTTTTGCCATGCCTAAAAGCAACTGCTTGCCTTTTTGTCTTGCCCCAAAAAAACTGCTTGCCTTTTTGCCATGCCTAAAAACAACTGCTTGCCTTTTTGTCTTGCCCAAAAAACTGCTTGCCTTTTTGCCATGCCTAAAAGCAACTGCTTGCCTTTTTGTCTTCCCTAAAAACAACTGTCAGCCTTTTCTTCTTGCCCCCACAAAAAAATTGCTTGCCTTTTTGCCCTGCCTAGTAGGAACTGCTTGCCTTTTTGTCTTGCCTAAAAACAACCTTGCCTAAAATCAACTGCCTGCCTTTTCGTCTTGCCTAAAAGCAACTGCTTGCCTTTTTGTCTTGCCCAACTGCTGCTTTTTGCCATGCCTAAAAGCAACTGCTTGCTTTTTGTCTTCCCTAAAAACAACTGTCAGCCTTTTCGTCTTGCCCCCCCAAAAAACTGCTTGCCTTTTTGCCCTGCCTAATAGCAACTGCTTGCCGTTTTGTCTTGCCTAAAAACAACCTTGCCTAAAATCAACTGGCCTGGCCTTGTCGGTCTGCCTAAAAGAACTCTATTGCCTTTTTGCCTTGCCTAAAAGCAACTGCTTGCCTTTTGTCTTTGCCTAAAAAAGCAACTTGCTTGCCTTTTTTGTTCTTGCCTAACAAGCAACTGCCTGCAATTTTTGTTCCTTTGGCCTTCTAAAAGCAAACCTCGCTTGCCTTTTTGTCTTGCCTAAAAGCAACTGCTTGCCTTTTTGTCTTGCCTAAAAGCAACTGCTTGCCTTTTTGTCTTGCCCAAAAACTAATCTTTGGCTTTTTGTCTTACCTAAAAAAACAACTCTGGCTTTTCGTCTTGCCTTAACATTACAGGCTTTTTGTCGTAACTGATGTGGTTTTTTGTTTATTCAAATATAACAAATGAGTCCACCCTCTTCCCTTCTATACCACATTGGAAAAAAAAAGTATCAAGTGTGAAAGCAATGCAACTGGGAACCGAATTTACGCTGCAGAGGACCTAAAACTTCCTACAGTTAACCGGGTACGGGCCAATGTAGGCAGTGACATCAGAAGGAGAAAATATTATCAAAATAACCATTCATATTCAATGAAAGTAATACCATAAGCATCGTCAACATTAACAAAACACCTATGACCAATATTGATAGAATGCCAGAACCTGGCGCCATACATCCGCCGTCATGGACGCCCACAGCAACAATAACGGTAGGTAATTGGTTTATCGTCGCAACAACTGCATTGACGGACGCCCACAACAGCGATAGCAACAACATAAATTGATTCCAATACTACACGTTGGAGTCACAATGACCGTCATCGAAGCCAGACACTGCAACAACAATTGACTTATTATTCAAAGCTGCCCCTTATGACAACTATGGTCATTGATATCAACGTTTGGAATGGTTTAACTGGCGTCACACTGACTGACTTCATCCACTTCAACAATCACGACACTTGTTCAAACAGAAAATGAAAGGAAAACAGCACGTCGTTGCAACAAGAATATGCTGCGATAGTGGAAAAATTAACATGCATTTTTTGCAATAATAAGAGCAATGCAGTACTATGAGCAACACCGCCGATGCAACATCAATAGCAATTAAAAAATACACCGTTGCAACCTTAACACGCATGTGTAACAATGACCAAATGTTGTTACAAAAATAATAATCACAACCAAAATAAAGGGTAAAAAGGGCATTGTCGTATCAGACTCTACTGTGTTGTGGAAACGATAACTAGACCATCAGTGTTGTCATAAAAAAAAAAAAAAAAAAAAAAAAAAAAAACTGACATTCTTTCAACAAAACATAACACCGAACTTTCACAATGATAATTATTGCATTAAGAAAAAAAACATAAAAAAGTCAGAACAGAAAAATACTAATCTATGGCAAGAAAACACCATGAACGTTTCTGTACAAGTGCAAAAAAAAAAAAAAAAAAAAAAAAAAACGAAATGAAATCCAGATTGTTGCACCAAAAACAAGAAAATAGACACTGGCAACATCAACAACAGTTCGATTCCCGGCTTTGCCAACACAGAATCAGAGTAATTTATTTCTGGTGATAGAAATTCCTTTCCCGATGTGGTTCGGATCCCGCAATAAGCTGTAGGTCCCGTTGCTAAGTAACCAATTGGTTCCTAGCCACGTACAAAAGTATCTAAATCCTTCGGGTCAGCCCTATAGGAGAGCTGTTAATCAGCTCTGTGGTCTGGGAAATCGAAGATATACTTAACATCAACAACACGGTGCTGTAAGAACGAAGAAAACAACAATACCATGTTGTGGCAACAGCAGTAACAACCCACAACCTCAATACCTAAGGAGAACCAAGTCCAGCCAGTCTTTTTCCAAAGTCTCCCTTCAAAGACCAGCGTCATGATAAATGATATGGGAACCACTCGTCTGTCGTCTGAGAACCCCATTATTATTTACCAAACCAACCACCCAACCGACTCGAGACTTTGCTAACTATTTAATTGTCTATCACCGGGAAGAAAAGAACTTTCCAGGAAAAAAAAAGAACTTTCCAGGGGGAGAAAAAGAAGAGGAAAATAAGGGAAAAAATTCTGCTCATCAACATGATGTTCTCAAGAGAATTACGTTCGCCAGTTATTGAATTACAAGTTTTGGTTCGGATGCTCGCTGGAATGGAAGAGGAAAGCCCCGTAATTATGAGAGAGAGAGAGAGAGAGAGAGAGAGAATTAAGGGTAATGCGTAAAAGGTACATCAAATAAATGAATATATATATAATGTATATGATATATAATATGAATAACTTGATCACGAAGTATGTGTATATATATATATATATATATATATATATATATATATATATATGTATATATA
>NC_061088.1:21029446-21054446 GCF_015104395.2 Macrobrachium nipponense | reverse complement strand
TATTTTTTACTGTAGAAGTTGTATTTTTCCATATCCTTCCCACTTTTTCATTTCTTGCTTATCTCTATTTTCACTTGCTTTGGAATGAACTGTTAATTCTATGACATTATGGTCTGAAATACTCGCATTATAAACTATTATTTCTTTAACATAATTCATCTCGTTCACAAATACTAGGTCTAAAGTATTTTCCTTTCTTGTTGGCAGGTGATTTATTTGTTGAATGTTGTATTCTAGTAGCATATCTAATAGCTTTTCAAATTGCCTCTTATCTTCTGCACTACTATTACTCTCTTTTTTATATGTATAAGTACAACCACAATCTCCTATTCGTTCTTTCCATTCTACGAAAGGAAAGTTGAAGTCACCGAGATAGGAGAATAGTCCAGTCCTTGTGATTTCTACATATATCATCCAATTTTTCAATTATTAAGTCAAACTCTTTAGTATTAGGAGGTCTATATATTATATGTTCATCAATTTTTCAGATTCAAATTCTACCGCTATTAGTTCACATTCTGAGTTACTATATTTCTCATATATTTTTCCTTGTTTTTTGTCTTTCCCATATATTGCGGTTCCCCCTTGATTCCTATTTTTTTCTATCTGATCTATAAGTTTGGAACCCTTTTATTTGATCATCATTCCCAGTCTCTTGGGAATACCAGGTTTCACTTATATTCATTATATCTATTTTCTTTTCATTTTGGGTTAGTTCTTCTAAGTACTCTATTTTTCTTTTTGAGTTACTCGTAACTAAACCCTGCGCATTCATCACTATGATGGTTTGCGTGTTTCTCCTTCATTTAATAATGGTAGTAATAAGGATTTTCCCATGTCTTTCCTGTTCTGGTATGTTGTTCTTTTTTCATTTCCAGAAATTCTGACATTAAAAAATCCAACTTTTCCATAATATTTGATCTTCCTTCATCATAATTATTCATTTTGTGTCTGAATCTGCAATTTTCTCCGTTTCTGCAATATCCTCTTGCATAATAAATACAGTTATTATCTCTTGAGTAGAATTTCGGAGCTGATGCTTTGAAATTTTTTGCTGAGAGGGGGAGAGAGAGAGAGTAGCTCTCTTTTAATATTTGTACCTTAGTTATTTCTAGGCAAGTAGTTGAATGGTTTAGTTGAGAGAGAGAGAGAGAAGAGGAGAGAGAGAGAGAGAGAGAGAGAGAGAGAGACGCAAACGAGTGAACATAATTTAAGTCTTGTTTCTATCTTTCTTTCTTCGAAGAGAGAAAGTTATACAGGACAAAATATTTTACAGGAAATTACTCAACTTCTCTCCCGGCACCAACATACACTAAAGATAAGGAAATATCTAGTCCGAAGTCTCTCTCTCTCTCTCTCTCTCTCTCTCTCTCTCCTCTCTCTCTCCTCTCTCCCCAGACATTCATTTATCAACAAATAACTAAGGTACAAGTATTAACAGAGACCTGGTATTCTCTCTCTCCCTCTCTGCTAGCTGAGGCATTCAACTACCTATGTAGAAATTACACGGGTTCAAATATTAAACCCCCTCTCTCTCTCTCTCCTCTCCTCTCTCTCATCTCTCTCTCTCCTCTCTCTCATCCTCTCTCTCTCTCTCTCTCTCACTTAGCTGAGACATTCAGCTACTACCAAGGAATAGCTTACTAAAAAAAAAAAAAAACTAGCGCGTATTTCTCCCTCTCTCTCTTAGCCGAGTCATTCAACTACCTATCAAGCAATAACTAAGGTAGAATTATTAAATAAAAAAAGATCTATTGTGGATTATCTCTCTCTCTCTGATCTGAGGCATTCAACTATCTATCATGAAATAGTTAAGGTACAAAAATAGGAAAACCTAGCGTGTAGTCTCCTCTCTTTCTCTCTCTCTCTCTCTCTGTTAGCTGAGGCTTTCAACTACCTATAAAGAAATTACAAGGGTGCAAATATTAAACTCATTCTCTCTTAGCCGAGACATTCAGCTACCTACCAAGAAATAGCTTAGGTACAAATATTAAGAATGATAATAAAAAGCCTAGCGTGTATTTCTCTCTCACTCTCTTAGCCGAGTCATTCAGCTACCTATCAAGAAATAACTGAGGTACAAATATCAAAAATAGATCTAATGTGTATTCTCTCTCTCTCTCTCTCTCATTTCAGGCATTCAACTATCTATCTTGAAATAGTTGAGGTACTCAACTATCAATCACGAAATAGTTAAGGTACTCAACTATCTATCACGAAATAGGTGAGGTACTCAACTATCTATCATGAAATAGTTAAGGTACAAAAAAAAAAAAAAAAAAAAAAAAAAAACTAGACTGACTGACTGACTGACTGACTGACTGACTGACTGTATTTTTTCGAGTCTTAGGACTGCTTATGAATCTAGCTGGAATCGGGAATTTGTCTCTCTCTCTCTCTCTCGTTTACTGCATCCCTCCCTGCTTCCTGCGACCAGAACAAAGACGCTTCCGCATTCGAGAAATACAAATATGTTGTTGGTAGTGATTACGTCGGTGGAAATTATTTATACACATCTCCTCGTAAAAGAGCCTCTCGACCCTCGCTTCCGAAACACGGTTCCCGTTCTGGACTCCTTTTCAATTTTTATCATTGATTTCGGTCTTTAAACACACACACGCACACGCACGCACGCACACACACTAGAGAATGATCCGACCACTCTGTTTACCCTTCTTCTTCTCTTCCTCCTCCTTCTTATTGTTGTTCTGCCTCCTTGCTATGTTCGTTCGCCCTCTGTTATAGGGTTGCTTATGAATCTAGTTGGAATCGGGAATCAGGAATCTCTCTCTCTCTCGTTCGTCAACATTTCTTCTCATCTGAATCCTGTAACTGTTGAAGGATTATTTTTGTCAGGATTTTTTCGTGCCTCAGGACTGCTTATGAATCTAGTTGGAATCTGAATTTCTTCTCTCTCTCTCTCTCTCTCTCTTCTCTCTCTCGCTCTCTCACCCCCTCCTCCCTCCCCTTCCCCTCTCCCTATCAGTTCCTCTCTCTGTCAAAAAAAAAAAAAATCCGTTCTCTCTCTCTCTCTCAGCTGAAGTAATGAATATATAAATACGTACGTACAATCTTCCTCCAATTTCTCTCTCTCTCTCGCTGTGGAACACAGCTTCCATTACTAAACGTCCCACGTCAAATTAGTCTCTTCAATAACAATCAATTTTTACTTGAAAGATATTTGCATATATTTGGGAATACGCTCGGAATCTTTCTCTTCCTACTGATAAGCGGATCTGTTAAGTGTTGTATGAGCAGGCATAATATATCTATCTTTTTTATATACAGGGTATCCATATACATCTGCATGCTTACTCTCTCTCTCTCTCTCTCTCTCTCTCTCTCTCTCTCTCTCTCTCTCTCTCTCTCTGATGCAAGGTTTACCATAGGTACAGGGTCGGCGTTTATAGAAGTTGCATACTAAGGAAAACGAGAGATAAAAATAAAAATATTTAACATAAAATAAATAAGAATGAACAATAATAATAGAAAAATAAGAAAACGAGTGATAAAAAATATAAATATGTAACATTAAATAAAAATTAACAATAATAATAAAAAAATAAGAAAACGAGAGATGAAAATAAAAATATTTAACATAAAATAAATAAAAATTAAGAATAATAATAGAAAAATACGAAAAGAGATAAAAATAAAAATATTTAACATAAGATAAATACAAATGAACAATAATAGATAAATAAGAAAACGGGCGATAGAAATAGAAATATTTAACATAAAATACAAATGAACAATAATAGAAAATAAGAAAACGAGAGATAGAAATAAAAATATTCAACATAAAATAAATACAAATTAACAATAATAATAGAAAAATAAGGAAACGAGAGATAGAAATAAAAATATTTAACATGAAGTAAATACAAATAAACAATAATATTAGAAAAATAAGAAAACGAGAGATAGAAATAAAATTATTTAACAAAATAAAAATGAACTATAATAATAGAAAAACAAGAAAACGAGATATAAAAATGAAAATATCTAACAAAATAAATACAAATGAACAATAATAAGAGAAAAATAAATGAGAGTGGATACGTCAAATAACTGCAACAAATTAATTCATTCCTGGTGAATACCTGAGTATGTATACTTCGACCATATACCCACATACAAGGCAGAGCGGCGGCGGCGGAGGCTGCAAGGCGAATCGCATTTCACCAGAGCCAAACTTACAGGAAGGCCGGGATTAGGAACCATATAAAAAGAATTTCAAAAAAAAATTAAAAAGGTAAAAAAAAATTAAGCCTTATATACTACTACTCAGCTCAAGTTCGTCTCGCCTTACAAGGCTCATTATGAGATTAGATTTATCTCGTACGCCAACGGCTTGGGACACATCGAGTACCACTGGGTGAAGGGAATTAAAAAAAAAAAAAAATGACTCCGCGAGGTTGGCAGATGCAGCTTAGAGCAATAATTTAGACAAATAACATCAAATTAATCCAGTCTATTGCGTCTCCTAAGGCCACGACAACAATTAAAAGAGGAGAATTGTCGGGGTCTCTACAGTATCTCTTTCATGTGAGGTTGCCTGGTCTGGGATGTGTATGTGAGATGGAAGGGGTTGTATGGGGTGGGGGTTGGGGGGGGAGTATTAACCTCTACCCTGACCCCGCTGATAAAGAAGGGTGAAGGGTAAGGGGTCTCAGATCAGAATCTACAGAAAAGGGGGTCGCCAGGTGTTTTGGGTGGGGGGTGGGATGTTATTCCAGGTCTGCCCTTACAAGTAACGTTGTGGGATGGCGCAGAAGGTATAATTTAGACCAAATGCCGAGTCCTGGGACCTATGAGGTCATTCAGCGCTGAAAGAGAAACTTGCGAGTAGAAAGGTTTGCAAGGTGTAACAGAACGAAAACCTCACCGTTGCACTATGAAACAATTGTTAGGAGAGGGTGGATTTATTGATTGAATGATGCAACAATGTACCATGGCGTCACAACAAGGAGAGGGTGGATTTATTGATTGAATGATGCAAAAATGTACCATGGCGTCAAACAAGGAGAGGGTGGAATTACGACGGAAGAAAGAGAATATGAAAAGAGGTACAGTAATTGGAATGAACGGGGTTGCAGCTAGGGGCCGGAGGGAGACTGCAAAGAACCTTATGTAATGCCTAGAGTGCACCGCATGAGGTGAACTTATGGCAGTAACCCCCTACGCGGGGAAATAACGAGGTTGCAGGTTGCACAGACAGAATTTGGGGGTCCCCGTGATAGGGCTAAGGGGCTTCAGGTCTCCCCCAACTACTGTAAGAGGTCTGGAACTTGCCTAAAGAAATGGCTCACAACCTTGTAAGGGCAGGGGGGGGGGGGGGGCTTGTTTTAAGGACTGACCGATGGATTTATGACTACTGAAAGTAGGTCACAACACCTGGGGGGTGGGGGGGTGGGGACTGACAACTAAAAGTAGGTCACAACACCTGGGGGGGGACTAACACAAGGGAGGAGGGGGAGGAGTTCCCAAGTATGAAGTATGAAGCAGAGATAAAAATGGAGTATAATTGCACTCAAATCTAACCTCACAGATAAGGATACACAGGGCAAAGGGCATTATAGCAAGAGTGAAGGAAGGATGGAAAAGGAAGGAAGGGGAGGTCCCAGTTTAGATGACCTCCCCCCCACAAAAAAAAAAAAAAAATAAGCCCACCCTCCGAGCCTGTTTTTACCCAAGGAACTAAACGGCTTCTACGACGACGAGAACAAGGACAACAGCAAATAAAACGACAAAGAAAGGCGAGAGCAAAAAAAAAAGGACAGAAGACAAATACGAAAACAAAAACGAGAAGATGCGAGAGCATTAGGTAACAATAAGCTGGTTCATTAGGTATGCTAAAGAGCCTCCCCCAGAATCCGACAACGCTGCAGATTCTCAACTAACTCGGTGGAGGAGGAGGAGGAGGAGGAGGAGGAGGATGGGAGAGGGAGGGGAGTGGAGGGTGGGGTGGGGTAGGGTAAGGTGTCGTGGGGAAGGAAGAGGAGATGGCATCAGGCCCTTTGTTATTTGACTTGAGTAATACGTATATTTAAAGCAACGAAATTGGAGCTAGGTATTGTGTGTGTGTGAAAGAGAGAGAGAGAGGACTGCAGTGGCTTGCGGTTGTGATTTAGTGCAGTTAATGAACTCTCTGATAATGGCGGGACTTCCACAAGACCTGGGGAGACGTGAAAGGTTCGAGTCTCTTATTTCGTTGTGTGTGTATCTATCTATCTATCTATATATAGATATATATATAGATATATATATATATATATATATATATATATATAGATAGATAGATAGATAATATATATATATAACAGAATGTGGGTTCCTACAGATTCCAAACGAAGCAGGGGAAGGAAGAGAAGACGATGGATTGGCGAGCTAAGAAAATTTGCGTGTATGAAATGGCATAGAAAGACCATAAACAGAAGGGAGTAGAAGGACACGTCTGAGGCGTTTGTCCTGCAGTGGACTAGAATGTTACTAAATAGCACGTGACAATATATCTGGCCAATATATTTTCGAGGTACAATCCTGTGGCTTTGGCTATAGATATATATACTATATATATATATATATATAGATATATATATATATATATATAGATATAATATATATATATATATATATACTATATATATAATATATATATATATATATATATATATGTATATATATATTTATATATATACATACACACACATTATATATATATATATATATATATATATATATATATATAGATAAATATATATATATATATATATATATAGTCCAAGCATCTAAACAGTTCTGAACCGTAAAATGTTGGTCTAAACAGTTCTGAGGCGAACGTTATGGTCAAATAACTGAGCCAAAACGCGTTGCTCTAGACAGTTCTGAACTAAACGCGATGGTCTTTTAAAACTAAACAGTTCTGAGTCGAAAGCGTTGGTCTAAAGCTAGACAATTCTGAGTCGAAAGCGTTGGTCGAAAGCTAGACAGTTCTGAGTCGAAAGCGAAATCTAAACAGTTCTGAGTCGAAAGCGTTGGTCTAAAGCTAAACAGTTTTGAGTCGAAAGCGTTGGTCTAAAGCTAAACAGTTCTGAGTCGAAAGCGTTGTTCTAAAGCTAGACAGTTCTGAGTCGAAAGTGAAATCTAAACAGTTCTGAGTCGAAAGCGTTGGTCTAAAGCTAAACAGTTCTGAGTTGAAAGCGTTGGTCTAAAGCTAAACAGTTCTGAGTCGAAAGCGTTGGTCTAAAGATAAACAGTTCTGAGTCGAAAGCGTTGGTCTAAAGCTAGACAATTCTGAGTCGAAAGTGTTGGTCTAAAGCTAGACAGTTCTGAGTCGAAAGCGAAATCTAAACAGTTCTGAGTCGAAAGCGTTGGTCTAATCCTAAACAGTTTTGAGTCAAAAGCGTTGGTCTAAAGCTAGACAGTTCTGAGTCAAAAGCGTTGGTCTAAAGCTAGACAGTTCTGAGTCGAAAGCGAAATCTAAACAGTTCTGAGTCGAAAGCGTTGGTCTAAAGCTAAACAGTTTTTGAGTCAAAAGCGTTGGTCTAAAGCTAGACAGTTCTGAGTCAAAAGCGTTGGTCTAAAGCTAGACAGTTCTGAGTCAAAAGCGTTGGTCTAAAGCTAGACAATTCTGAGTCGAAAGCGTTGGTCTAAAGCTAGACAGTTCTGAGTCGAAAGCGAAATCTAAACAGTTCTGAGTCGAAAGCGTTGGTCTAAAGCTAAACAGTTCTGAGTCGAAAGCGTTGGTCTAAAGCTAAACAGTTCTGAGTCGAAAGCGTTGTTCTAAAGCTAGACAGTTCTGAGTCGAAAGCGAAATCTAAACAGTTCTGAGTCGAAAGCGTTGGTCTAAAGCTAAACAGTTCTGAGTTGAAAGCGTTGGTCTAAAGCTAAACAGTTCTGAGTTGAAAGCGTTGGTCTAAAGCTAAACGTTTCTGAGTTGAAAGCTTGGTCTAAAGCTAAACAGTTCTGAGTTGAAAGCGTTGGTCTAAAGCTAAACAGTTCTGAGTTGAAAGCGTTGGTCTAAAGCTAAACAGTTCTGAGTTGAAAGCGTTGGTCTAAAGCTAAACAGTTCTGAGTTCGAAAGTTTTGTCTAAGCTAAACATTCTGATCGAAAGCTTGGTCTAAAGCTAACAGTTCTGAGTTGAAAGCGTTGTCTAAAGCTAAAACAGTTTCTGAGTCGAAAGCGTTGGTCTAAAGCTAAACAGTTCTGAGTTGAAAGCGTTGGTCTAAAGCTAAACAGTTCTGAGTTGAAAGCGTTGGTCTAAAGCTAAACAGTTCTGAGTTGAAAGCGTTGGTCTAAAGCTAAACAGTTCTGAGTCGAAAAGCGTT
The DNA here is from genome assembly GCF_015104395.2 of Macrobrachium nipponense. Taxonomy (NCBI): domain Eukaryota; kingdom Metazoa; phylum Arthropoda; class Malacostraca; order Decapoda; family Palaemonidae; genus Macrobrachium; species Macrobrachium nipponense. The sequence continues at coordinate 21,046,115 of NC_061088.1, read as the reverse complement.
GGTCTAAAGCTAAACCGTTCTGAGTGCAAAAGCGTTGGTCTAAAGCTAGATAGTTCTGAGTGAAACGCTGTTGGTCTAAAGCTAAACAGTTTCTGAGTCGAAAGCGTTGGTCTGAAAGTAGACAGTTCTGAGTCAAAAGTCGTTGGTCTAAAGCTAGATCAGTTCTGAGTTCGATCAAAGCGAAATCTAAAACAGTTCTGAGTCGAAAGCGTTGGTCTAAAGCTAAACAGTTTTGAGTCAAAAGCGTTGGTCTAAGCTAGACAGTTCTGAGTCAAAGCGTTGTCTAAAGCTAGACAGTTCTGAGTCGAAAGCGAAATCTAAACGTTAGTTCTGAGTCGAAAGCGTTGGTCTATAAATCCTAAACAGTTTTTTGAGTCAAAAGCAGTTGGTCTAAAGCTAGACAGTTCTGAGTCAAAGCGTTGTCTAAATGCTAGATCAGTTCTGAGTCGAAAGCGTCTAAATCTAACAGTTCTGAGTCGAAAGCGTTGGTCTAAAGCTAAAGCAGGTGAAACAGTTCTGAGTTCGAAAGCGTTGGTCAAAGCTAAACACGTTCTGAGTTCGAAAGCGTTGGTCTAAAGCTAAACATTTCTGAGTTCAAAAGAAATTGGTCAAAGAAGAAACAGTTTCTGTTGAAGCGTGGTCTAAAGCTAAACAGTTCGAGTCGAAAGTGTGTCGAAAGGTCTAAAACCAGTCTGAGTCGAAAGCGTTGGTCTAAAAGCTAAAAAACGTTTTCTGAGTTGAAAGCGTTGGTCTAAAGCTAGAAACAGTTCTGAGTCGAAAGCGTTGGTCTAAAGCTACGTTCTGAGTGAGCGTTGGCTAAAGCTAAACAGTTTTCTGAGTTAAAGCGTTGGTCTAAAGCTAAACATTCTGAGTTGAAAGCGTTGGTCTAAAGCTAAACAGTTTCCTGAGTTCGAAAGCGTTGGTCCTAAAGCGAACAACAGTTCTGAGTTGAAAGCGCGTTGGTCTAAAGCTAAACAGTTCTGAGTTGGAAAGCGTTGGACTAAAGCTAAAAAGTTCTTGAAGTTGAAGCTTTGGTCCAAAGCTAAAACAGTTCTTAGTCGAAAGCGTTGGTCTAAAGGCTAAACAGGTTTCTGAGTCGAAAGCGTTGGTGTCTAAAGCTAAACAAATTTCTGAGTTGAAAGCGTTGTTCTAAAGATAAACAGTTTCTGAAAGTCGAAGCGTTTGGTCCCTAAAGCTAAACAGTTTTTCTTGAGTTTGAAAGCGTTGGCTAAAGCTAAACAGTCTAGTTCTGAGTTGAAAGCGTTGGTCTAAACAAACCGTTCTGAGTTGAAAGCGTTGGTCTAAAGCTTAAAAACAGTCTGAGTCGAAAAGCGTTAGGTCCTAAAGCTAAACAGTTCTGAGTTGGAAGAGTGGTCTAAAGCTAAACCAGTCTGAGTTGAAAGCGTTGGTCTAAGCAAAAACAGTTCTGAGTCGAAAAGCGTTGGTCTAAGGCTAAACAGTTCTGAGTCGAAAGCGTTGGTCTAAAGCTAAACAGTTCTGAGTCGAAAGCGTTGGTCTAAAGCTAAACAGTTCTGAGTTGAAAGCGTTGGTCTAAAGCTAAACTGTTCTGACCAGATCGCTGAATCATTTGCACCATGAGACTAAAATGAGACATAGCGATAGTTCTTCCACCCAAGGGCTGACAGCAATTCAGATTTTATTCTTGAGGCAACTGAGCCTGACAGTACATCCACCGCTCACCCTCCCTACTCGGTAACAACTCTTGCTAGTAGCGCCAAGTTCATCTGAGGAGTTATGATTTCATCATTTATTTCTCTCTTTGTCTCTCTCTCTCCCTCTCTCTCTCTCACATACACACACACTATATACACTCGTGACTTTTTAATATTCACAAATAATAAGCCACAAATACCATTTCATATCCAGTTCACTATTAGTTAGGAATAAGAATATTTACACCCAGCGGGAACTAAACGCTTCCTTCCCGACAGGATTCTAGATTCAGGAGCATCGATGGATAGCAAAACATCTAACCCACCTCCTCGACAATTCCCTAATAAAAAATGAAGATTGGCCTGAGAAAACGATTTGTAGTTATTTTAAAATAACTTCTGCTGCGTTATATGACAGTTAATCATATCTTAATTTTTGTTGCTAAATTCACAAATTCGATCTGAGCAACTAGTACAATATATATATATATATATATATATATATATATATATATATATATATATATATATATATATATATATATATATATATATGTATATATATATATATATATATATATATATATATATATATATATATATATATATATATATATATATATATTATATATATATATATATATATATATATATATATATATATATATATATATATATATATATATATATATATATATATATGTATATATATATATATATATATATATATATATATATATATATATATATATATATATATATATATATATATATATATATATATATATATATATATATATATATATATATATATATATATATATATATATATATATATATATATATATATATATATATATATATATATATATATATATAACATATATATATATATATATATATATATATATATATATATATATATATATATAAAGTCGTCGCTAGAAGGCATCCCTTACCATGAAGCCGCCATCATCCGTACGTTAGCCTACACGCTAAACTTAAAAGAAATTGACAGTACTCCAGTATGGCAAAATGGACAAGATATTGACCTCGATTTCTCACATCTTTACTCATTGCTGGTATCTATTACCAGCCTTACTCTTCGCAGGTGCAAAGGGTCGTGCTGGCAAAAGATAACGAAAGTGCAAAAGCTTGGCTAATTAAAGGGTGGGGGGGGGGGGGGGGGAAGAGAGATGGACGTTGCCACGTGCTACCTTGCAGAGTGTGACAGCTACGATAACGATGCATTTAAATCGTGATAAATCAAAATCCAAAATAGGCGTCTGATTGACTCAGAGAAAACAAAAACATAAAATGCATTGCCAGTAACCGATCAAAGTCATTTTCGGCTTGAGCAGTAAATAAATATATATCATATCACTCATTCAATAATAATAATCAACACAAATGACTACTGTTCGACCCTGTACGGCGGAATTCCCAAGGCTCGAAAATTAGTGGAACCTAACCTAGAGATCGGCGATCCTCCGGGAGTGTTTACTTATGTGAAAGTGCACCTATTTTCGCCATTCTCCTCTTATCAAAGCGCACATTGCAATATCCGTAAGTGCTTAAAGCTATACGAAGAGGCCTACACCTATATTCGTACTCAAAAGACGTAAATTATGATACAAACCTTACTGTGTGCAGCCGTGACGAGTTGACAAATGGCGCGTTGTCTTGGTCGATCACTTTTAATTGGTAAGTACAGCTTATGAATACCAGCGGTTGCAGGTATAGTGCCCATTTGATAACTGTCTTCTACGGTTCATCACATGGTTGTTTTGAAAGGCTTTCCGTCGCTATTATGCCACAAATAATAGGGCTATCACGCGGGAACGGACACGGTCACTTTTCAAAGTAAACAACGAATGATACAAGTCACAACTCACAAGTGACCACCGGAGACTTCAGAAAGACTAGTACTGTTTCTCGTTAGCAAATTCTGAGTTGTGTCTTCGATCTTCCAGCTGTAAGAGCAGTCAATTGTTTTTGTCACTGATTCTTGCTGATTTTTAAATTGGGTTATTGTCTGTGCTTTGGAGGTTAATGTAGTGTTACCGAAGCATAGAAAGGTTAATGTAGTGTTACCGAAGCATAGAAATGTGGCCTCCGGTGTTGAAGTTATCATGGACAAGATGATCGGTCGCAGGATGGCGTCTTCATTTTACGGTCCGCCACACCAGTTGTGGAAACATTTTCCACACTCATTTTAAAGGTTTATTGTGGTCAAGTATATTATTTTCTTTATATGATTCATTGACCTATATTCTCGGTCATTTGCATATTTATATATTTGTTCATGTAATAATCACTACACGAAGAATCCAAGAAAGATTGTTTACGCACCAATTTATGAAGCAGAAGTCTTGCTTGATACATGGATAGAATGCAGACGATAAGAGTGACAGTTTCAGGTTTCCATCTAACCTAGGCAACTTAAATCTACGTATTTAGAATTGTTTGAATATATGTAAAAATTCATCGTGAATACTTGATATGACAATTTCTTTGCAAATTGATATTGAAAATGCACTTAATGTTTATATCTGTTACCTGAAGTTGTCAAGGGACACCTTGTAATGATAAACATTTAGGTTTTCCTGTTAACATATGATTACAGCAAATGATCTGTAAACAGTGAAGGAAAGCATATCTTTTTATATATACGGCTAGATTTTAACGATATTTTAATAAGTAGAAAATTTAGGCGATGTGGAATCATTGGTGTGGAAATGTGGCACGCTGCCACGTAGACATATACCATTTTCGTTTGGTTATTCTTACGCATCTATGGTCCTTAGTACTTCAAATCATATTACTATGTGATTAATATTATCTGTGCTGAACGTACGTCATAGATAAGTTAAATTAGACGTGTTACTTACGTTGTAAATGAAGTCATTGTACAAAACCTAATGTTAAGTTGTCCCAGCTCTTTTGCCCGACCATCATTGTTCAGTTTGTGTTCATATTTCGTTTTTCGGCCTCTGGAGTGAACGATCGAAAGTTGGGATTTTCATAACGCTTTTGAAATTAATGCCTCACCTAATATCACAGTTGTTTATGGTATTCGTCCTCAAATTTACATAGTCCATGGTTCGTTTTTAGCTTGGCCGCTAAAAAGCAAATCCGAAAAGGGTATATATCTGTATTTCCGTAGGCCTACCCTAGACGATTGTCAATTTAAGTCTAATGGGAAACAGTTGAAAGATTTGTTAACCGAATCGTTAATAATGTAAAGGAACTATGTTCCTTTTCATACCTTAGAAATATTGATATTATCCTTATTAATTGCAGGGCTGATTCTCCGCCTCATGCTGACCGTTTACCGCCCGTGCAAGACACAACATATCCTGTCCTGCATATAAGCGACTACTGTGCTTATTCCTTGGCGTTCTAATTGAAGTAGACACCTTGAGTTTATATCCTAATTGAGGCTTATACACCTTAAAGTTATGTCCTAATTGAGGCTCATACACTTTAAGGTTATGTCCTAGTTAAGGCTTACACCTTAAGGTTATGTCCAAATTTAGGCATACGCCTTAAGGTTATGTCCTAATTGAGGCTCATATACTTTAAGGTTATGTCTTAATTGAGGCTCATATACTTAAAGTTTATGTCCTAATTGAGGCTTACACCTTAAGGCTATGTCCTAATTTAAGCTTACACCTTGAGGTTATGTTCTAATTAAGGCTTACACCTTAAGCTTATGTCATAATTAAGGCTTACAGCCTGAGGTTATGTCCTAATTTAGGCTTATACACCTTAATGTTATGTCCAAATTGAGGCTTGCACCTTAAGGTTATGTCCTAATTGAGGCTTACACCTTGAGATTGTCCAAATTTAGGCTTACACCTTGAGGTCATGTTCTAATTAAGGCTGACACTTAAGGTTTTGTCATAATTAAGGCTTAAAGGGTGAGGTTATGTCCTAATTAAGGCTTATACACTTTTAGGTTATGTCCAAATTGAGGCTTAGAGCTTGAGGTTATGTCTTAATTAAGGCTTATACACCTTCAGGTTATGTCCTAATTGAGGCTTATAATCCTAAGGTTATGTCCTAATTGAGGGTTATACATCTGAAGGTTATGTCCTAATTGAAGCTCATGCACTTTAAGGTTATGTCCTAACTGAGGCTTACATCTTAAGGCTATGTCAAAATTGAGGCTTACACCATGAGATTATGTCCTAATTGAGGGTTACACCTTGAGGTTATGTCCCAATTGAGGCTGACACTTTGAAGTTATGTTCTAATTAAGGCTTACACCTTAAGGGTATGTCATAATTAAGGCTTACAGTCCGAGGTTATGTCCTAATTTAAGCTTATACACCTTAAGGTTATGTCCAAATTGAGGGTTATACACTTTAAGGTTTTGTCCTAATTGAGGGTCATGCACTTTGAGGTTATGTCCTAATTGAGGCTTACATCTTGACTTGCATTTTTGCTGTCAAGAGGCAAATGTATGTGCATAGTGTAAATGGTTAGCCCTCGAATGGAGATTAAATGTGTAATTATTGTTAATGGTCATATCATTACTGTTCTTGTTAAGGTCGTTTTGAGTGGAATGAGAGAAAGGAAAGGGTAGGCCTATTCGTTAGACTCCTAATGTTGCTTTTTCTTATCATCGTCACCATTTTGATTTGTGTTTTAATACTTCGACTTTGGATTTTGTGAAGCGATACATTTATTTTGTTTGTCTCTTTGCTGTATGCACTCGCTTTTTTGTGGGTATGTGCATGTGTTGGTGAGAGGAGACGGAGAGAGAGAGAGAGAGAATGGTATGTGATGAATGGTTTCTCTCCGGTGAGTGTATGAAGATTACCTTCCTCCCATTTTTGAAAATAAGGTAATTCTGACAGAATACCAGGCTCGCGTATGACATATTTTCCTCTCTCATCCTTCTTTTTAGTCTCGACCCTCGATAGTGGCTATAACAACCATGGTACACAGTACACTATAATATAGCTAGACTCAAAGAGACAAACTGATTTTCTTGCGAGACACGCCTGCATTTGTTTTTTGTAGTCGAATGATAGAAAGGTCAAGTAAAGTTGATTATAAAATGAGATTATTATTCAGATTATGATTTTTAAAAAGATATGTAGGTCTATAGTCAGATAATGCATTGATAAGGTATCAGTGATTAAATATTTAGGTAGAATATGCGACAAACATACGTGAAGTTATATAATATATATACGTGTATATATATATATATATATATATATATATATATATATATATATACACATCCAAACGTTAGGATTACACAGATCACACAGCGGGAATAAATTGATGCAAAATGATAAAAGAAACCGTAATTTTGTTTGAATAAATTGATGAAGCGCAGAGTCCAGTTTAGACTTCAATTAGATTAACACCCGCGGTACGAGTGATATATTAACTCTTCTCGGGGCGGCGGGGTGGGGTTGTGAGGGGGAGGGGGGCCGGGGAGGAGCTGGGGGCGCGTGTTTATTAGACGCTAAAAAGAATCAAAGCAGCTGTCGGTTTAGCTGCCGTCGGCGTAATAGGATTAGCTCAAGGGGAAAGCCTCCAATTTTATATCTCTCCTTTTTGCTGCAGCTCATATTATTATTGTTGTTGCTGTTGATGGTGCTGCGAATGATGCTGTTCTTGATGTTGTTGTTGTTGATTTTATTGTTGTTGTTTTTTATACGAATCATACTGTTGTTCTTGTTTCTTAAGGCTTGACCACACTAGGAAACATTGTTTGCAAACAATGTTTCCTAGTGTGAACAGGCCCTTAGTGCTGTTGATGATAGGCCTACTCCTGATAATGTTGTTGTTGTTTCTTATTGTTGTTGCTGTTGATAATAGGCCTACTCCTGATGTTGTTCTTGTTTTTTCTTATTGTTGTTGCTGTTGATAATAGGCCTACTCCTGATGTTGTTCTTGTTGTTTCTTATTATTGTTGCTGTTGATGATAGGCCTACTCCTGATACTGTTCTTCTTATTTCTGATTTATGTTGTTGTTGATGATACAACTGATGCGGTTTTTCTTCTTGTTTCTTAATGTTGTTGCTGTGCATGATAGTCCTACTCCTAATACTCTTCTTGTTGTTGTTTCTTATTGTTGTTGTTAGCCCTACTCCTGAAACTGTTCTTTTTTGTTTCTTATTATTGTTGATGATACGACCTTTTCTTGTTGTTGTTTCTTATTGTTGTAGTTGTTGCTGATGATACAACTAATGCTGTTTTTATTGTTGTTGTTGATGCTACGACTGATGCTGTTCTTGTTGTATCTAAGTGTTGTTGTTGTTGATGATAGGCCCTGCTCCTGATACTGTTCTTATTGTTGTTGTTCATACTGTTGCTGTTATACGAATGATGCTGTTCTGGTTGTTGTCGCTGATGATGAAGGCCCTACTCCTGATGCTGTTTTTCCTGTTGTGTCTTATTGTTGTTGCTGTTGATTATGCTCCTGATGATGATGTTCTTGCTTTGTTTCTTATTGTTGCTGTCGAAGACATGACTGGTGTTGTTCTCGTTGTTGCTGTTGATGATGTAACTGGTGTTGTTCTCGTTGTTGCTATAAATGATGGACCTACTCCTGATGCTGTTCTTGTTGTTGCTGTTCCTTATTGTTGTCGTTGCAGTTGATGAGAATAGTATTCGCTTGCACCTCTTATTGATTGATTGATTATTAAGGCTACTAAAACTGGCGTCACCGCGACTCGGTGCGTCTGAACTGGAGCGTTTCCTCTTTATAGGCCTACTGACATGACGTCTTTCTCAAGTTATGCTGCTCCAGAAAGGTCAGAGGTTGAAATCTTTCGGGGGACCGGGATTTTATGATGATGATGATGATATTAAGGCCTTGGGACGGAGAGAGAGAGAGAGAGAGAGAGAGAGAGAGAGAGAGAGAGAGAGAGACCAATAAATCATCAGGAAATAAGGAGGGGTAGTTTGTGTGTGTGAAGGATTGACGGTTTAGAATAGTAGATTTTTTGTCAGAGTGCCTGAGAAAATGGCAACCCTGGGACGAAGAAGAAGAAGAAGAGAGAGAGAGAGAGAGCAATAAGCATCAGGAAATGAGTGTATGAGAAGAAGTATGGTTTAGTTATAATAGTTATAAAAAGACTTGAAGAAACAACTGTTATGAGCAAAAGCGGAAAGAACTGATGAAATAGAGAAGAAAAAAGTATATATATTATATATGTATGTAAATGTACTTACAGTACGCCTTGTTACGTGCCTGTTGGAAACACGTAAGCATTTAGAATTCAGATCATCTAATAAGGAGATAAAGCCAAGTAATTACTGATGTAGACATAATTCGGACTAGTGGACCATACGTGTACACTCGACTTTGTGTTTGTGTTTGTGCGTGTGGGTGTGTATTGTGTGTGTGTGTGTGAGAGAGGAATCCGGAAAACGAGTTAAAGAGAGCGATAGAGACCCAGATAGAGATATACAAGTCTTATCATCTTACTTACCGGTGAGGGGCTACTGCCGTCAGTGCACCTCATTCGGAGCACTGTAGGTTTTACTGAAGGGTCTTTGCAGCGTCCCTTCTGCACTCTAGCTGCAACTTCTTTTATTTCCTTTACTGTACCTCCGTTCATATTCTCTTTCTTCCATCTTACTTTCTACCTTCTCTAATAATTGTTACTACGTAGTGCAACTGCTTTGAGGTTTTCTTCCTGTTACACCTTTCAAACCGTCTTAGGGTCTGGATACACGAGCGCTAAAAACGTGGCGTTTCTGACGCTGTCTGATGTTGAGTTTTTGGCCAGGCTACACGAGCGTTAGTTTCGAAGCGTTACCGAGTATCAAACATGCATGTTTAGTTCATTATGGGTGCTGTCTAAGTAAGGTGTGTGACAGGTTTGTGTCTCGAAATCATTAGACATGCAAAGGAAAATATAAGACATTGGTGGGCTCCCCTTCTCGTCCTAAAGAAACTCTAGTAACGCTCGTGTAGTCCAAATTAGTTGTTTTCCATTGGAAAGCATGGGAAGATAATCTCACTCTGTAATAGACAGCGTCAGATGGTGTCAGCAACGCGACGTTTTTAGCGCTCGTGTATCCAGACCCTTACTGTCAATTTCCCTTTCAGCGTTGAATGACCTCAGGGGTCCCAGCGCTGGCGTTTGGCCTAAATTCTCCCTCTCTCACTCCCTCTCTATAACCTTGCTTAGCCTAGCTCAGGACACCTCCCTCCCCGCGCGTAAAGGGCGCCGTGATTCAAGCCGGCCGTCTCGCCCACTTAGGCTGCCCGGCCGCTGAAGGTCTTAATGACCTCTTCATTTGCAGGGATCGCGTTGCAGACGAGTCTTGTTGTTTGTTGTTGGTATTCCTTGCAATGGCCAGGCCACGTTTTCTGTTGCTCATCCTTGAAATGTTACACCTCCGAGGACAACCTCCAAGAACGCATTTGATTGTGCCGACTCCTCCTCCTCCTCCTCCTCCTCCTCCTCCTCCTCCTCCTCCTCCTCCTCCTCCTTCTTGAAGTCCTCGCGTTTTCATGACAGCTTTCTCTGACTCTCTCGCGTTTCGCTGTGTGTGTGTGTGTGTATGTGTGTGTGTTTTTTTGTCGCCTCGAGGTCTTTGGTCGTATATGTGTATTATCTGGGCTCGGTTTTCAAGCGTATCCGCCTGTGTGCGTGTGTGTGTGTGTGCGCTCACGCGTACATGTGTACGTATGTGTGTGTGTCTGCCCTTGCATGTTGTGTGTAGTACTTTATCCGTCAATGTAACTTGAACTAGACGTCTAGGCAGACCGGTACGTTTTGCGTATGCTAGTATAGTTAGTAGATTATATTACATCGTGTATACTGCAGGGTAGATGATAATGATGATAATAATAATAACAATAGTAATACTTTTTTGTCTTATCCTCATACGCAAATGCAGAATGCATATATACAATGGATACAAATGAAAATACATTAGGAAATTATCTAAAAGTAAAGTTAGTACCTCAAATATTGGCTTTAATAGTTGTGGTAGTTGTTTAGACATCGGTATATAGTCATTGTTTGCGATAGATTTATACTGTACTTCAGCTATCCCTAGAGATATGAAGAGATTCTTTTGCAAAACAGGGGTAGATGATTTTTGTGGTGTTTACGTGCAACCAAGGAATACTGCTGAAGGTTTCGTTTTGTTAGTGGAGTATATGATTGTTATTGTTTGTGTTGTTATAGTTGGCGTTGCACAATTGGAACTAAAGGAGTTAGAGCGAAAATACAATGCAGTTCTACCCTAATATTATTCTCCTTGCATTTTGATACATTTTTATCTATTAATTTATTGAATAAATTTTTTGTCTTTTTCAATAAGTGGGATCTCTTCATTCTGTATTTCCCTTTACTTCCTCTTACTTCTCCCTAATGAACACCATAGTCATTGGAAGCTTGAATTTCAAGCCAGTGGGCCCTTTTGGGGGTGCTTGTTCCATATGAATAGGTTTCATCTTCTGAATAATACTAATAATAATAATAGTTGCGAGTATCTGTGTCGATTTAGGTAATACAAGGTTTTGCTATGTGTCAGGCAAAGACAATAATGTGAAACCTTCTTGGTAACATCAAATGTGACCCAGAGGGGAACATGAAAGAGAGAGGAGAGAGAGAGAGAAGCCGTATTGAGAGGGTTTCATCTTGATAGGTATCATGTTGTGATTTTTGTCGTCTTGAATCAATACTTTTATGCGGTGAGGTTTGTGTAACCCTGCCCTCTTGATCTTCTTAAAGATGTGAAGCCTGACATGTGTATGTGCATGTGTTTGTTTGTTTTGTCTGTGTGCTTGCTTGAAGAGGAGGAGAAGGAGGAGGAAGAGCTGTGCTAAACATCGCTTGGGCGAGACTGGGCTGGAAGCTATATAGGCCTATGCAAGAGGTGTATCTGGTGCAGTTAATGCAGTATCCGCTGCACCTGTTTGTTACTTGTATTGGTTCTGAGTGAAGGTAAAGTATATATTGTTTATTCCATTGGCTGCCCCGGGTCTCATTGTGATCCACTGCCATTTTCACCAGGCCATTACACTTTCCTGTTAGTCTTCATGAATATCGTTAGTAGGCAGTGCTTGTATATTATTACTATTAATTATTATTAACCTATTTAAAAAACGGCATATCCCCTGTATTATTATTATTGTTATTACTGCAAACCTATGAGATTCCTGCGGAAATTCCATAGAAAGTATACATTACATATTACACTTTTCACTTCTTTGAGATCGCAAATGTAATTATTATTATTATTATTATTATTATTATTATTATTATTATTATTATTATTATTATTATTATTAACCTGTTTAAAAGGGGACATATTCCCTGTATTATTATTATTAATTTTTTTTTTTTTTTTTTTTTTTTTTTTTTTTTTTTTTTTTGTCTATCACAGTCCTCCATTCGACTGGGGGGTGGTACTTATAGTGTGGGGTTCCGGGTTGCATCCTGCCTCCTTAGGAGTCCATCACTTTTCTTACTATGTGCGCCGTTTCTAGGATCACACTCTTCTGCATGAGTCCTGGAGCTACTTCGGCCTCTAGTTTTTCCAGATTACTTTTCAGCGATCTTAGGATCGTGCCTAGTGTTCCTATGATTATGGGTACATTTTCCACTGGCATATCCCATATCCTTCTTCTTCTTCTTCTTCTTCTTCTTCTTCTTCTTATTATTATTATTATTATTATTATTATTATTATTAGTATATTATTATTAGTTCTTCTTCTTCTTCTTCTTCTTCTTCTTCTTCTTATTATTATTATTATTATTATTATTATTATTATTATTATTATTATTATTATTATTACTGCAAACCTGTGAGATTCCTATGGAAATTCTATAGAAAGTATACATTACATATTAAACTTTCCATTACTCTCTAGGTTGCAGATGTAATTATTAATATTATTTGCTTGAAGAAGACCTTCATCAATACAGTTGTTATTGAAAATAGTGGTTATTTCAGCGGCGTTTATTTTCTATTCAAGCTTCTATACAAAATAAACGTGGCTGAAATAGCCATTATTTTCAATAAAACCTGTATTATTATTATTATTATTATTATTATTATTATTATTATTATTATTATTATTATTATTTAGTAATTTTGTAACGAATTTAAGGTACGTAATATACATAATAGTATATGTCGTCATCACGTATATTCTATGTATTTTAGAGTATATTAAGTATGTTATAGATTTAAATGTTCACTTCAATCTTCCGGCAGTTGGGAATATGACACCACAGGAAGGGCAGTGTTGCCACTTCCAAGTCGCTGGTCATCCCATCCGCGGCAATCAAATTTCACTGCATTGCACTTCAGTGGGTTGGTTACACTGCTTCTCACGCCAGTGGTACCATGATGATTTGTTGAATGGAGTTGACGCTATTTTTTTTTTTTTTATTTTATTTTTTTATTTTATGAATGAATAGAATTATTTATTTGCATATTTGATAAGGACTATGTTTCTGTTTATTCCTCCGTTTTTTGTGAAAAAAATTATTATTTTTATTTATTCACTTGATGAGAAATATATGTTTTTTCCATTTTTTATTATGAGTGAATGAATATATTGATTTAGTTGATAAGAACTTTATTTATGTTTATTCCACATTTTTTTTTAGAGAAATAAAGGATATATTTATCCTCCTCTTTTTAGTGAAAATTTTTTTTTATTCGTTTGTTAAAAAATATATTTCTGTTTATTCCTGTTTTTTTTATGAGTGAATGAATTTATTTATTTGATAAGAACTATATATATGTTCATTCCTCCATTTCTTTTATTGCATGTAATTATTTATCTATTTATTTATTTATTTATTTGTTATAAGGAGTCTGATTTCAGATATATAGTTTTCTCTGTTATTGAAACATTATATACATTACTTGTAATGGAAAGCTTAGATAAATGGTAACAATTTACAACATTTTTATCACTTTTCATAATATTATAACTTATCTTAATATTAGTATGTCATTGCCCGTACTTTTGTCACTACAGCATGCATTGCACGTCGCATGGCGCACTGTAGACAGTGTTAAAGACTCCTGTGAAGCGTCCCTTCAGCGTCAGCTGCGTAGTGTTACTTGTCCAACTTCTCGAACTTTATATTAAGGGACGTGCTCCTTTTCGCACATGCGCTGATATATTTTGATTATTTTATTTATATTTTTATCTATTTGTTTATCCATTTGTTCATGTAATTTCCATTCAATTATTTATAAGTGTGTAATATTGGTACATTAATGGACGTGCTCCTGTTCGCGCATGCGCTGATGCATTTTAATAATTTTATTTATATTCTTATCTATTTGTTTATCGATTTTTAATGTAATTTCCATTCATTTATAAGTGATTTCTTCTTTGTGTATTTTCCATTGCCTTTTGTTTCTTCTTTCTAATGAACGCCATATTCTTTGGAAGCTTGAATTTCAAGTCAGTGGGCCGTTGTGGTGGGCTTATTGCTTATGAATAGGGTAAATTTTATGAATAATAATAATAATAATAATAATAATAATAATAATAATAATAATGGAGACACAAATCTACAGTTATGTGTGCGTACCTATATTTCTTCCCATACATGACTGGATTTGTTTTTTCCATTTCAAGAATCATGCTTCTTGGGGTGGGGTGGGGTGGGGCGGGCGGGTGGTTAGTACCGTCAGTGCACCTCATGCGGTGCACTGTAGGCATTACTTAACTTTCTTTGCAGCGTCCCTTCGGCCCCTAGCTGCAACCCCTTTCGTTCCTTTTACTGTACCTCCTTTCATATTCTCTCTTCCATCTTACATACCTCCATTTCCTAACAATCATAGTGTAACTGCGAGGTTTTCCTCCTGTTATACCTTTCAAACCTTTTAGTGTCCATTTCCTTTTCAGCTCTGAATGACCTCATAGGTTGCAGTGCTTGGCCTATGACCTTCATTCTATATTCAGTTCAATTCATGCTACTATGAGCATTTAATGATATTAATAATAATAATGATAATAACTATGTCACTTGTCATCCTACTCTAAGTAAGAGATCTAGATTCCAAAGAAGATTTTCAAGCATATGTTGCGTAGGCAACACATATGCGTAGCACGTGTGTGGTGGGCGAAACATTAATATTTTTTTGTTTATTTTCTTTAAGCTACTTATACCATGCGTATTTTTATAGTGTTTAACTTCAAAGTTTATTTATCTTTTGTTGATTCGCCACAGCCTATTTACCTTTATCGTTAACTATTATATTATTATTATTATTATTATTATTATTATTATTATTATTATTATTATTATTATTATTATTATTATTATCATCATCATCATCGAAGTATGTCCATGTTGGATCTGAGTGCATCTATATTTATTGATTGATGTTGGTACATTTATCATTATTATTTTTTTCTATGTTATTATTATTATTATTATTATTATTATTATTATTATTATTATTATTATTATTATTATTATTATTATTATTGAAGTATGCCCCTGCTGGACCTGACTGCCTTATTTATTTATTGATTGAACTTGCTACATTTATCTTTTTTTTTTTTTTTTTTTTTTTTTTGCTATGATAATTTTCGTCTCTTGGTGTGTTATTGTTTAATAAATCTAGTAGTACCTCTGTTATTATTATTATTATTATTATTATTATTATTATTATTATTATTATTATTATTATTATTATTATTAAATGACTTTCGCCATCTGTAGCATATAGCACTCTGAAATTGCATACATTAATTTCCGTATATTTGATGTAATTGTCGTCCCATATTTGTGTGTAATGTATTTTAAGCACAGGGCCAAGTTTAAGATATTATCGTAAAATCGTTTTACGATTTTATATGTTAGCAGCAACAGAATTATCTGCCATTGCAAGGATCGCATAACGGTAACAATAGCCTCTGGGATATTTGTTGCCAAGATTATATTGTCAGTAAACATTCCCCCCCACCCCCCAAAAAAAAAATCTAATAGAGTTGGTTTGATGGCGGTCTTTCCTTTGTAACGGCTCCCCTTGTCAAGCAACGTTGAGAATCGGGTGAAGTGAAACCCTTTATCTTCGTCTTCTTCTTCTTCCTATCCATCTTCTTCTTCTTCTTTTTCTTCTACTTCTTCTTCTTCCTCCCCTTCTTCTCCTACTTTCTTGTCAAGCAATGTTGAGAATCGGGCGGAGAAGTGAAACCTTTTTTTCTTCGTCTTCTTCTTCTTCCTATCCATCGTCTTCTTCTCCGTCTTCTTCTTTCTTCCTTCTTCTTCCTCCCCTTCTCCTCCTACTTTCTTCTCAAGCAATGTTGAGAATCGGGTGGAGAAGTGAAACCTTTTTTTCTTCGTCTTCTTCTTCTTCCTATCCATCTTCTTTCTTCCCTTCTTCTACTTCTCCATATTCTTCTTCTTCTCCCTCTTCTTCTACTTCTTCATCTTCTTCTCCTTCCTCATCTTCTTCTTCTTCTACTTCTTCGGACCCTTCTTCATTTTCTGCATCTTCTTCTTCTCCTTCTTCGTACCCTTCTTCATCTTCTGCCTCTTCTTCTCCTCCTCCTCCTCCTCCTGCTCCTCCTGCTCCTCCTGACGCCACCGGACGGGAGCTCACAAGGCTCGTTGGAGAGAGCAGTGTGGGAGGGTCTGGTAAACGAAGCGTGTATGAGCTATGGCGGGATTGGGGAGGCGAGACATGTGCTAACACTTAGCCCAGGAGGTCTTGGGGGACCTTACAAATTGGAGTGGTGGTTAAAACTCCCTTTTTACAGGGTAGCTGACAGCTCGAGGTGTCAAATGAGAAACTTTATTTGTGGGAACACTCTCCGGGGAGGAACCCCCCATCCCCCCAACCCCGCCGCCGGCTACTCTGTACTTAAGGGCGTCTTGCGGCTATCATTCTTATTTTTATTTTCTCTGTCTGTCTTTCTCTCTTTTTCTCTCGCCCCTTTCATTTTCTTGTCGTGGGTCGTGAAGGGCGACTCTTTTCCTCTTGGATAAATTGTGGCAGATTTGTTTTTGTTGGGTCGTATT
>NC_061088.1:21011946-21024446 GCF_015104395.2 Macrobrachium nipponense | reverse complement strand
TTCTAAGTGCGTCTTTGTTCACGTATGTTTTCTGCTCTTAACAATTTTACTTTTTATTTCGTTTTTATCAGTTTCCTTCGTCCGCTTTTAAAATTAAAGTTTTGTATATAGCTCTTTTAATTTTATATTTATTTATATTGATATATTGTATTTTATTGTTGTAGATATCCCTGATGATGTGATTATGAATCACGAAAGCTTGGAATAAATGGATACTGTGTCTTCTGCTTCTGAATTCCTGCCCTTGATCTGGAGAGAGTATATATATATATATATATATATATATATATATATATATATATATATATATGTATTATGTATATGTATGTATAACCTTGATCTCTTCCACAACTGTACTGCGCATTCATGCAAAGAATAACTGGACCTCATTTAAACAGTTTGGGTAGCTAACAGTTATTTAGTCCACAAAGGCTATAGTAAGCTTCAAGGACAACTAACTATCACGTACCTCATCGTCCGGAAAGCGACCGATGGGGACAGTTAGCCCTTGAAGGCTGGTGTATATATATATATATGATATATATATATATATATATATATAGGATATATATATATATATATATATATATATATATATTAGCTTTCTTCGTGCCTTCTCCCTTTCCCAAGAAACGCATATTGCTTCCCACGCACGTCGGCAAGATGTTCGGGAGGGCATGAAGAGCGCTGGCGTAGAACGGCCCCTGTTTTACAGTTTGGCCAAAAAGAAACTCCCCCCCCCCCCCCTCCCCGCCCCCCCCCCCACACCCCTGGTGGTCCCTTGTATCCAAACACTCTGACTGACACCCGACGACCCAGAAGTTATTTTAGATAGGTGTGGAAGTTTGGTTATGTCTGTCTGTATGTCTGTCTTCAAGGCGACAGGGCCTCTTTGATAGATGAATTCACATTGAGTAAGGACAGACCATATGACTTTTTAGTTTTCTCAGATCTTAAAAACTACTGAGGCTAGAGGGCTGCAAATTGATATCTTGGTCATCCACCCTCCAATCATCAAACGTGCAAAATTGCAACACTAGCCTCAGTAGTTTTTATTTTATTTGAGGTTAAAGTTAGCATGATCGTGCATCTGGCACCGCTATAGGTGCCAACAATACAGGCCATCAACGAACAGTGGTTGAAAGTTTTATGGGCCGCAGCATTATTCGCTGTACAGAAAACTCGATTGCGCCGAAGAAACTTCGGCGCATTTTTTACTTGTTTGTAGTATGGATGATTTAGTGAACTTTTCAATTTCTTCTTATGTCTTTTGTGACCTAAATGGGAATGCAGTGAAAAGAATGTTTACATACTTGCTAGGTGTAGAACCTATAAATTTTTGTTCTAAATAACAAAAATATTAATCTTTAGTAAATACAACGAATTAACTTTCTGTTCAAGCTATTTACATTTATATTGACCTTAATTTACCATAAGTAAAAGTTGTCACCCACTTCCATATATTCTGATTTACGTGGATTTACATAGGAGGTGTCAACCACTCCCAGTAATTAAATGTAAGCAAAACGTTTCGCCAACGTCATGAAATTAAACATATGCTAAAAGATGCCATCTACTTCCAGAAATTTAAATGATGTAAAACGTGTTGGTTGATGAAATGATGAAATTTAATGCTTGTAGGGACCATATTCTACCTGAAGTTTGATGAACGAAAATGCCATCTACTTCCAGAAATTTAATGCGTGTAAAACATATTACTTGATGAAATTTAAAGCCTGTAGGTGTCATATACAAGCTGAAATTTGATGGTCGAAGATGCCATCTACTTCCTGATTCCTGAAATTTGATGTCTAGAAGTTGTCACAGATTTTATGAGATACTGGATGTCAAATATGCTACGTAAACTTTCAGATTTGAAGTATATATGTCACAGTAAAGCTGTGAAACCAAGGATTTCACGAACTCCTGAAGTTTTCAGGGAATTTGCGAAATCACCGATTCACATAGGAACATTTGAGCCCCATGGGCTATAGTAGATTCACATCAGCCATGCATTTGATGTCTAGGCCAGTCCCTTACGACGCTCTTGATTGGCTGTTGATAAGCCGGTCACAGGGCTAGAAACTCTCAGTCTCTCTCGAGACTTTACATAGGCAGGGTGTATATTCCACCTCTCCTGAGAGATGCGTCTTTCAAAAGTATCCCTTAGGAGAGGTGGAACATGCATCCTGCCAATGCGAAGTCTCTCTCGAGAGAGACTGAGAGTTTCCAGCCCTGTGATTGGCTTATCAATAGCCAATCAGGAGCGTCGTAAGGGACTGGCCTAGACATCAAATGCACGTTTGATGTGAATTTACTATAGCACTAAACACGGCGAAACAGTGATTCGTCTACACTGTTTCGTGTGTCTTTAGTACTAGCCCCTGGGATCAAATGTTCCTAAGTGAATCGGTGATTTCACAAGTTCCCTGAAAGTTTCAGGGAATCCGTGAAATCTCTGGTTTCACAGCCTTACTGTAACGTATACAGGTTCCCTGTGATGCTGTTGCACTGCGGTCACGGGTAAATGTTAATATGAATTTTGTGATGTGATTTCGTTATTTATTTAGCAAGTCTTTCAGAACATGGCGAACATAGTATATAATCTTTTCCAGATAATAGCTTGGACTTGACAAACAACAAAAGTCTACTTTGGTGTTTATTACACGAAATGAACTTCGAGTTTGTCATCAGTCGTTCATAAAAATATGCGCGATATTAATATAGGAAATTCACGAATAAATGTTTTCGGAAATGTTGTCTCAATAAAAATTTCTTTTATCACTGAATGTCACCAATTTTCTTTACTATTTAGTACATGCCTAAATATCTATTCATCTATCTATCTATCTATCTACCTACCTATTATCTATCTATCTATCTGTATATATACATATATATAATATATATATATATATATAATATATATACATACGTATTTTGTCCTTTGATATTTAATTCACTCTACCTTGGAATTAATATATTTTCATATATGTTAACCAAACGGGATTTATTTTTAGATAGCCGTGTGGTCTAGAGCGCTTCACTGTACGTCCTGAATTCTTGGTTCTGTGGTTCGCGCCCATGAGGCCGACGAATTTTTTATCGACTAAAAAAATTCCCCCTCGGTTAACAGATATGAAAATATATTAATTCCGAGTCAGGGTGAATTAGATATTAAAGGACATTTGTAGCTTAATGTCTATAATATATGAATCACGGTAATGTGATATATATATATATATATATATATATATATATATATATATATAGTATATATATATATATATATATATATATATATATATATATATATATATATATATATATATATATATATATATTATCGACTATGATTTTACTGTACACTAGCATAAAATTATTAAGTATACTCTGCGTTGGCACTTACGCATAATTCTGTATCTTTTGATGAATTGGAATATCTTTACAATATGTTTCTTTTCCTGCACAGACTGATTTGATATCATTCACTGAAGTAGTATTCCCTGTCAGGACGAAGGAGGCAGCTTCTCTCTCTCTCTCTCTCTCTCTCTCTCTCTCTCTCTCTCTCTCTCTCTCCGCTCTTCATAACAAGATATTTTTCTCTTTGCTTTCTCCAATTAATTCCCCCATTATGGTTTTTCCACAGACAAACCGTCAAGAGACAGTCGTCGGAAAATGAGAGGAAAAAAAAAGAAAAGAAAAAAAAAAGACAAGAGTTGCCATTTGTCACTTTCTGCCAAAATGACGCCTCACTTCTGTCCCGTTGTTATCTTGCGTCACTCCCTCCTCCTCCTCCTCCTCCTCCTCAAGCCTCTTGTTTGTCACCCGGCTAACAAACGCAGGTGAGAATAGACCTAACAATTACATCTTGGTAATTAGGCGGCCAGAAATAATGAACCATTTGTTGATCGGTGCATGCTCGGCCGAGTCTCTCTCCGACTCAAGAATTGTAGTCTATTATTATTATGTGGCGAGTTTCCAAGGTCTTATTTTTGTCATTTGGTCTGTCTTGTTTGGCAGTGCGGATTTTTTTTCTTTACAAGCTTGATGGTGCGCGCTATGTTGCGCTGGAACCCGGCGCTGCCCCCATCATGTCTACTCCTGATCCTGTACTTACCACCCGGGCGGACAAACAGGTTTGCAGGAGGAGGTTGGATGTATCTTCTACCGTCCTGCTCCCCTATCTACCTCGGCCCCACCTCGGCTTCTAGCTAGCTGCAACCCCTTACATTTCTTTTACTGTAACACCATTCATATTACTGTAACACCATTCATATTACTTTCCAACTCCTGATCCTGTACTTACCACGCCCCAACCCGGGCGGACAAACAGGTTTGCAGGAGGAGGTTGGATGTATCTTCTACCGTCCTGCTTCCCTATCTACCTCGGCCCCACCTCGGCTTCTAGCTAGCTGCAACCCCTTACATTTCTTTTACTGTAACACCGTTCATATTACTTTCCAACAGTTGTATGCGAGGTTTTCCTGCTGTTACGCCTTGAAAACCTTCTCTGCTCTCAATGAATGACCTCATGGGTGCCAGCACTTGACCTTTGGCCTAAGTTGTATATTCCATTCCATTCTAAATTTTGGTGAAACTTTGAGAAAATATCCATTGCGTGACCATCCCGAGATTATCAACATTTCTTTGGTATCGACGAAAATTCCGCAGAATTTTTCATGCAGAATCAATTTTTATCAAATTCAATATATCTGCCCTCAAAATTTCATTATTATTATTATTATTATTATTATTATTATTATTATTATTATTAACCTAGTGCATCATTACTGTTAAGAAAAAAACGACGATATCAATTAGGGTCGAGATGGCAGTCCCTATCCCAGGGACGTTAAGTACCGCCCAAAAATGAGTATATCTTAGTTTTACCAGACCACTGAGCTGATTAACAGCTCTCCTAGGGCTGGCCCGAAGGATTAGATATTTTTACATGGCTAGAACCAACTGGTCACCTACAGCTTATTGTGGGATCCGAACCAATTAATATCGAGAAATTAATTTCTATCACCAGAAATAAATTCCTCTGATTCCGCGTTGGCCAAGCTGAGAATCGAACCTCGGACCATCGTATAGGTAGTCGAGCGCGAAAACCACTCGCCCAACGAGGAACTTACGTACCGCCAAAGGTTCGGTTTAAGGTACCTATATATTCTAGGCGCTTATTCAGGAACCATTGATAAGGAGAAATAGCACTGGTCTGGGCAACTGGAATACAGCAGGTGAAGTTTATTCCCCTTAGACTATTCGTGTTGCATTCAAGGGGGAAAATAGTTGCACATTGCTATTTCTTAGAAGAAAGTACCTGCGCTTCCTGGCATAAGGCTAACTTTATCTCAACTAGCCAGCATGGCTGGTTTGGTCATTGTTATTGTATTATGCATGTGAGTATGTATGCATGTATGTATGTATAAATAAAGACAAATGCCACGAAGGAAAAAGAAACAATGATGTGTCGCTAGGTCTTTCGACTTTGTGTCCTTTGCTTAGCAGACAGTAAGTCGGCAGGCCAAGCACCACTGCATTGCTTCTCTTTCCTTCTTGGCATTTGCCTATATGTTCATCATGTTCAAAATTTTCGTGATTCTGTTATACGTTTGTATGCATGTACGTATATGTATGTATGTGGGTTTGTTTGTATGGTGTTTTTACGTTGCATGGAACCGGTGGTTATTCAGCAACGGAACCAACGGCTTTACGTGACTTCCGAACCACGTCGAGAGTGAACTTCTATCACCAGAAATGCACATCTCTCACACCTCCATGGAATGCCCGAGAATCGAACTCGCGTCCATCGAGGTAGCACGCCAACACCATACCGACCACGGCACTGTATGTATATGGAGAACACCTAATACGAAATGCTCAGAGAGACAAGAGCCCGTGCTGGGCTGATTGATCAGACAATGAAGGAATACAAGCACTTTTGAATTGAATCAATAGACTACTTGGCATCTGACTTTTAAAGTTTTTTCAAGATATATATAAGGATTCCCTCCCCCATCACAATATCAAGGTTTATTTTCCTTACCTTGAAGGTGTTATATGGGCTTAGCACCTTTAAAGAGATATCATAGGGTCATTTACTACTTTTTCTTGTCCTTATTTTAAATTTATTTCTCAGGGTTATTGGATATATTGGAATTAACCTGGCAAAAGTATTTCCCATAACGTAGAGGGGAAGGGGTAATGCCGTCAGTTCACCTCGTGCGGGCCACTGTAGGCATTACTTAAGGTTCTTTGCAGTGTTCCTTAGGCCTATAGCTGCAACTCCTTTTGTTTCTTTTACTGTACCTTCTTTCATAGTCTTTCTCTCATCTTACTTTTCACCATCTAACAATTGAGTCATGGTGCAACTAGTTGCTTTGAGGTTTTCCTCCTGTTACACCTTTCAAACCATTTACTGTCAATTTCCGTTTCAGCGCTGAATGTCCTCATAGGTCCCATTGCTTGGCCTTTGTCCTAAATATCATATTCGAAAGGTTTTTTTCCCAGTCTGAACATCAGGTCTTGTGCAGTGTAATTACTTGCTAAACTCTGAACGTCTGCCGAGAGATTCCGAACTCGTTCAGTGAGCAAAGTTTTGCACAAGAGACGTGTTTCTTGTCTTGTAGGATGTAGGTTAATTTCTGTCCACGACGCGGAGGAATGTTGAACGGTTCTGATGGATTTTCTTAGATCAGCGATGCCGTGTACGACCCAGTAACTATTATCGCCGCGTTTAAAAAAAAAAAAATTAATTAACCGGAAAATAGGAAAGCTGATAAGATCAGAGCCGGAGGAGGGCAGCTTCCCGTGTCCCTCCATCCCTAGTTTAAATACAAAGTGCATTGTGATCCATAAATGAAGTTAATGACCACAACAGCCGTTTGATGTGGTGCTTTCGTCGGTATTTAGAGCTCTCGAAGTCTCTCAGAGTCTCTCAGACTTTCTTCAGTGAGTCTCTCAGACTTAGTCGGGAAGTCTGGGCGGCCATCAAGTCATTTAAATTTAATAGGTAAGATCTATAAAAGTCAGGAGTCTATATTTACCCGGTCTCGGGTGTTGCTGAAGTGCTGTAATCGAGGTTTGGGATCTTTCTTAGATAGTGACCCCAAAGGTTTTCGGGACACGGGGGGTGTTCGTTATCTAGGACTGATATTTCTTGGGGGTCATTATCTTTATGATATTGGCAGTCTTTTAAATTATATTTGTACTCAATACGCCTCAAAGGGGATACATACCGGGTTAAAAACCCTTCAAGGTCACGATTTGGGAAAGATCCGAGGTTGGGTACCAGAGGGGGCGATTTGCCCCCTTCCCAAAAATATTTGTAGCAACCCCCTAACTAAGCCCTAAAGGGTGCTTTCATCCCTTAGTGCCTCTGAATACCTGTCTGGGAGTGTTCTTCCTCCAAAAGTACTATCAATACCTTTAGGTAGGTCCTCCCCGTACTATCAATACCCCTTTGGGAGTGGGTATGCCACTACTAACATCCGGTCCCTTTGACGCTTATTTCTCTCTGCTGTTTTATTTATTACTTTGTTCCTTTATTTTATTCTTTTCCTATACCTAATCTCAAATTTTTATTTCCTACTTACCTTCAGTAACTTCTTTCTCATGAACACCATATTCTTTGGAAGCCAGAATTTCAAGTCAGTGGTCCCTTTGGTGGTATTCTTTCATATGAATGTTTCATCTTCTGAATAATAATAATAATAATAATAATAATAATAATAATAATAACAATAATAATAATTTTGATCTGACATTATGATGTAAATAGTCAAATTTTTTGTACTTATCAGTAGAGAAAATAAAAAAAGTGAGAATTGAATACCAACCCTCATTAACATTACCTAACACAAACCCCTCCCTCTATACCTTCACCCCTTCCTACCCACTTACACCCCTATCCCAGGCTAACCCCCTCCCTGACCACCCACAATACACATCTCCCTACAACGGGCGGGGCCCTCCTGTCAGTGCCCCGACGGGTCCTTCTCGCCGCCGGGCACAGGCGCACCTGCGAATTGGGCAGCGGAGAGAGATCAGCTTCTTCAACAGCAGCATCCCATCAGGGAGATCAGCCGAGATTTGGTTAAGCTCCGAAGAAGATCGGGGAGAGGATGTTTAAGCAAATCACGTCGCGCGGAAGATTGGCAGTTAGTGTTGTTTTGTGGGATACGTGTTGTTGCGACCGTGTTTATTTGTTTGTTTGTTTGTTCCAGGGGTTGTCTCTTGTCTTCCTTCCCTCCCTCCCCCTCTCCCTTCCCTCTACCTCCAGGGAATTTTCGTAAATATGCGGATGTGTGTGTGTAAATAGATTAATGAGACGAAGGTAACGATTTGGGGTATTATTTTAGGCTGCATTTGTTAGCTGTTTTGGCTGTTACCATTTGTTTTTAGCATTATACATACATACATACATATACATATATATATATATATTATAGACATGTATATGATATATGTTTATATTTATACTTATATATGGTTTGTTGCTTCTAACTGAGGTGGCTATAGCAACATCCATTCTTAGTCTGCTGTGCCAACGATAAAGTACATGTGCAGTACACTTCCACAGCATTGTTTAATATATGTACATGTAGCTTTTGTATATATACGTATGTATGTATAGATGGATTTTTATAGGTAATATATATATATATAATTGTATACATATATATATATACATATATATATATATATATATATATATATATATATATATATATATATATGTATACATATATGTATACACACACACACATATATAAATATATATATTAGAGAGAGAGAGAGAGAGTATGTGGCCACGGGGAAAGTGAAACCACTAAGTGCAAGAACTCTGGCCTTCAAATAAAGCAACGGATGCAAGACTTTCTTTCCATTACCCTAAAGCATTATCAAACAAACTATACGTAGTAGAAAAATGATTGCAAATAAGACTTATAAAAAAAAAAACTAGGGGTTTTAAACGGGTATTAAACCACATATCTACCTGTTCACCTCTTCATCTGTCTGTCTAGCCATACGTATGTGTGTTTGTGTGTGTGTGTGTTTGATATAGTATTATATATATATGCACATAGATATGTATATATATATACACGTATATGCATGTTATATGTATATATATTATATATATATATATATATATATATATATATAATAATATATATAATATATATATATATACACACACAAATAACCTGTTTCAGCCATTAGATCGTGGCATTTTTCAGAGCTACACTATCTCTGCATATATATGTGTGTGCGTATGTATGTTAATACATATATATATATATATATATATATATATATATATATATATATATATGTATATAGTATATATATATATATATATATATATATATATATATATATATATATATATATAAAGGTATAAGCCACGAAGGAAAAATAAACACAAACATATATATATATATATATATATATATATATATATATATATATATATATATATATATATATATATATAGTATGTATATATATTAGGTATGTATGTGTGTGTATATGTACGTATGTGTATACGTAGATTGCAATTGCGTATATATATATATAGTATATATATATATATATATATATATATAGTATATACATATACGTATATGTATAATATATATTAGGTATGTTTTTATATGTACGTATGTGTTCACGTAGATACAATTGCATATATATAATATATATATATATATATATATATTATAGATATATATATATATATATATATACATACTAATATACGTCTATGTATATATATATATTAGGTATGTGTTTATATGTACGTATGTGTTCACGTAGATACAATTGCATATATATATATATATATATATTATAGATATATATATATATATATATATATATATATACATATATGTATGTATATTCACAGGATAAGATTGACAGATATATTTTTTATAAATGAACCATTTGACAATCGTCACACAACTATAATTCATAGCCTTCCTCCCTCTCTCTCTCTCTCTCTCTCTCTCTCTCTCTCTCTCTCTCTCTCTCTCTCTCTCTCTCATGTGCTCTGCTGTTGTGACGAGGAACGACAGACCAGAAGAATAATCCTGTTTAGAAAAAAGGAAACATGTAGAAATAAAATGAGACCCGTGTTGCCCTGTATCTTCCGGCGGGAGATCAAAGGGCGCCGCCGCCTTCGCCTTGGTAATAGTAGGCCGCGTTCATGCGCTTCAAAGGCCGCCCCTGTGTGTGTGTGTGTGTTTACGCGTGTTTTGCGCCCACGTCAATAAACACACCCGCCCACTTTTAGGAAACTACTGTTTCCGCTCCGACACCGCCGCTGCCTTTTAAAGCCTCTGTTTTACATAGGCCTCCGTGACTATTCGCCCCCACCCCCCGCCGCCCTCTTCCGTCTATCCTTCCCTCCCTCCCTTCTTCCCTCCCTCCCCCCTCCTGCCATTCTTCATGTTTTCCCTCATACCCTCTCAGCCCATGACTTTTGCCACCCGCCTCTCTCTCTCTCTCTCTCTCTCTCTCTCTCTCTCTCTCTCTCTCTCTCTCTCTATATATATATATATATATATATATATATATATATATATATATTATATT
Source organism: Macrobrachium nipponense (assembly GCF_015104395.2). Lineage (NCBI taxonomy): Eukaryota > Metazoa > Arthropoda > Malacostraca > Decapoda > Palaemonidae > Macrobrachium > Macrobrachium nipponense. The sequence goes on along the minus strand of NC_061088.1, from coordinate 21,013,838 downwards.
ATACATTCTCTCTCTCTCTCTCTCTCTCCATCTATGTGATTATTCCTTCCCTCCTCCGATTCTTCTCATTCTTCCCTCTCCTCCTTCATGATAATTTCCCTCGTTCCCTCCCTCTCTCAGGAATTCCCTTCCTCCCCTCCGTTCCATTACTACCCCCCCCCCCCCACCCCAATCATTCTTTCACTCCTCCATAACTTATTTTCTTGTTGCCTGACTTCTTAATCGTTCTCTGTATATTTAGGAGATAGGCCTTCAGATTTTTGTATAAAGAAAGCGAGTTATTTTTCAGGTTGGTCGACCGGTGAGTGACGGCGAGAAACGAACCAGGGACCTTGGTAATGTTGGCCAAGTGCTGTACTACTGAGCTACGCCACCGCCAATATATAGATATATATATATATATATATATATATATATATATACATATACATATATATATATACTATTATACATATACATATACATATATATATACTATATATATATATATATATATATAGAGTTGAATTTCAACTATAAATCATATACATCTATTCAGATTTTACGTATATATATATATATATATATATATAATATATATAGATATATATATATATATATGTGTGTGTGTGTGTGTGTGTGTGTGTGTGTGTGTGTGTGTGCGTGCGTGGGTGTGTGCATAAGAAATCTTACAGAGAAAATTACATATAAAATACTTTTGTAAAATATAATCTCATATATTTAAAACTTTTCTTAAAAATCGTTACAAATCTCTCTCTCTCTCTCTCTCTCTCTCTCTCTCTCTCTCTCTCTCTCTCTCTCTCTCTCTCTCTCTCTCTCTCTCTCTCAGCATAGTTATACTGTACACAAATGCATAAAGTACATTTTCAGTCATACCAGACTTTTTGTTAATGACAAACACGTCCGCATTCGGTAAAAAGACGGGTATACAGTGCAGGTCACACCATCAAAGGTTGCCGACACTGCCCAGAACGGAAGTCAAGTGGCAAACAAGAATTTGGGCAATACTTCATATTATATACAATGAGTCTCGCGGTGTTGGCATCGTTAAACAAGGGCTGCCATGTCTGGTCCTTTCTTGCTTGGTGTATCTGACTTTGTTTAAGTCTTACTTCTTAGATGAATTATGACTATTATTTAAATCTTTCTCCTGAGATGAATTATGACTATTATTTAAATCTTTCTCCTGAGATGAATTATGACTATTATTTAAATCTTTCTCCTTAGATGAATTATGACTATTATTTAAATCTCTCCTGAGATGAATTATGACGATTATATAAATCTTTCTCCAGAGATGAATTATGACGATTGTTTAAATCTTTCTCTTGAGATGAATTATGACGATTGTTTGAATCTTCCTCCTGAGATGAATTATGACGTTGTTTAAGTCTTACTCCTTAGATGAATTATGACTATTATTTAAATCTTTCTCCTGAGATGAATTATGACGATTGTTTAAATCTTTCTCTTGAGATGAATTATGACGATTGTTTAAATCTTTCTCCTGAGATGAATTATGACGATTGTTTACGATTCATTGAAGAGGATTATTTACGAATGTTTTAATAGGAATTGTTTACGGTTGTTTGAAGGGGATTGAAACAGTCTGTTATTTATGTTGTTGTAATAGGATTGATATACGTTTGTTTTAACATGATTTATTAATAGTAGTTGATTTAAGGGATTTACTTATTGTTTTAAGAGGATTTATCTACAACTGTCTTGAGAGGATTTATATAAGATTATTGTGAGCGGTTTTATTTACGATTGTTTTAAAGGGGTATTTTTCTTCGATTGTTTTCAGAGGATTTATATAAGATTGTTTTAAGAAGATTTATTGGTGATTGTTTTAAGAGGATTTATTTACGATCGTTTTAAGAAGATTTATT
>NC_061088.1:20994446-21006946 GCF_015104395.2 Macrobrachium nipponense | reverse complement strand
TATTTCTCCGGCGTCTGCAGCTTTTCCGTACTGTTACCAACTGACAGTAGTAGTCATATGGAAACAACATTTAGTCCACATTGTATTCAGGACCGTTTCCTTATGTCGTAAAGCTGCGCTTATATTGCATTTAATTTAACTTTTTACTTTCACTGACTCTTTCAGTCTTTCTTTCAACAAAAAGTTGAATCGGCTATGCACATACGCATACACACACACACACACACACACATATATATATATATATATGTATATATGTATGTATATGTGTGTTTGTGTGTGTATGTATATTATACAGCTGTATATTTATTTGTTTATTTATGCTCTAGCTTCATTATTATTGGTAATGTTTATTTACTAGTGAATTTTTTTTTTGTTTTTGGAATTTGCACCGAAACGTCCCGAAGTTAAAAAAAAAAAAAAAAAAAAAAAAAAAAACCGTAATTCTGACTCAGAAATTTAAGTTCAACTCACACCCCTATACCCATGTCCACCTCCTGTCTCTCTCTCTCTCTCCTCTCTCTCTCTCTCTCTCCGGCGCACACACACACACATCGCTAAAAAAAATCGAAAGTCATTTGTATTTCGACGGAAAAAATGGGTATTTTGTTGGTGCGTTTCGCCGTTGACTTGTAAAAGGCATTCCTCTCACATGGGGATTTTCGCCCAAAAATCCCACTCCCCTCTTTTTTTTTCCTATATATTTTTCTTCTATTCTATTTTTCTCTATTCCCTTCTACTTTTTCAATAATGCCGATTTCCCGTTCGCGCGATAATTTGCTTAAACGCTCGCCGGATTTTTAACTGCAACTGTAACAGTTATATGTGTGCAGTATTTAGCCGGAATTTCTTTTCCGTTTGGGCTTTTGGGATTCTGCCCCACGACGGCGTTTATGAATTTATCGAGAATTATCGGTATTTTTATGTTTCGTTTTCGTTTTATGGGCAGCTTTCTTCGCATAAGTCGTCGTTATCAAAATGCAATAATTTTTTTTATTATATTGAATAACAGTCTTAATTTTTTTTTCCACGACGGCGTTTTTTAATTTATCGAGAATTTATCGAGTATTTTTGTTTCGTTTTCATATTATGGGCAGCTTTCTTCACATAAATCATCATTATCAAAATGTAATACAATTTATTTTATTATATCACATAACAGTGTCTTTTTACGTCCCTTGATTTATGAATTTATAAAGAATTATCGGTATTTTTATATTTCGATTTTGTATTATGGGCAGTTTTCTTTACATAAGTATTCGTTATCAAAATGCAATAAATTTTTTTTTATACCACATGACAGTGTCTTTTTTTTTCCACGACGGCGTTTATGAATTTATAAAGAATTATCGGTATTTTTATACATAAGTCATCATTATCAAAATGTAATAATATTTTTTTATATTACAAAGCAGTGTCCTTTTTCGTTCCATGATGGCGTTTATGAATTTTTAAAGAATTATCGTTTTTTTTTTATATTTCGATTTCGTATTATGGGCAGTTTTCTTAACTAAGTCATCATAATCAAACTGTTATACAATTCTTTTTATTATATTACATAACTGTCTTTTCGTCCCAAGATGGCGTTTATGAATTATAAAAAAAAAAAAAAAATTATCAGTATTATCATAATTCGTTTCTATAGTATGGCCAACGTTCTTTACATGATTTATCGTTATCAAAATGTCCGAACGATATTATATGATTTTTCATTATATAACATACAAAATTGTCGTATTGTGCCCCATGATGGCGTTTGTGAATTTATAAGAAAAAAAAGCACTATATTTATAATACGTTTTTATATTTTGGGCAACGTTCTTCGCATCAATCATCTTTTATCAAAATATTGAAACGAATTTATACCATTTTTTAACATTTTATTTCATTCTTATTTTGTCCGATGATGAATTTTATTAATTTTTAAAAACTAACAATATTTATATAATTCGTTTTATATTATGAATAATATTCTTCGTATCAGTCATCGTTATCAAAATATCTAAACAAATCTATACAATTTTTGTTTTAATTATGTTACATAATAGTTGGTCATATTTTGTCCGATGATGGCGTTTATGAATTTATAAAAAGATATTTTCAGTATTTTTAATTTTCGTTTTATATTATGGGCAACATTCTTCATATGTCATCGTTATCACAATGTTATACAGGTTTTTCATTATATTACCTAACAGTTTGTCTTATGATGGCGTGTATATATTTGAAACAAAAATTTATCAGTATATTTATATTTCGCTTTTATATTATGCGCAAAATTGATAAGTCACCGTTATCACAGTATTCAAACGAATTTATACATTTCTTTCATTATATTACCCAACAGTTTTTCTTATTTTTCCGGTGATGGCGTTTTTTAAAATAAAAAAAAAAAAGTTATCAATATTTTCATATTTCGTTTTTATATAAGCTCGACATTCTTCATAAAAAATTCATCGTTATCACATATCCAAACAAACTTATACAATTTTTCCATTATATTAAATAAAAAATTTTCGTACTCTGCTTGTTTATAATTATTTATTTTTCCTCTGTCCAAATTTTATGATTTAAAAAATCGTAAGTAAATAGATTTTGTCTTTCTCTTAAACGGGCTGCATTCTTCTTAGAAGTTTGTATTGTTGCAATATCTAAATCAACTTGTATATGGGTGTTAGGTCTTTTTCCAATTAGTGTTATAATTGGATATATTAATAACATATTTTTAAGCTTTATTTTCATATAACGTTGCGTTATCAAATTGTATAAAATGAACTTTCATGTAGCTTTAGATATTATTAGATATTATTGTTATAGTTTCTATAGATATAGATTTACTAATGTTTCCCTGCTTTAAAATATGCCAATTCGGTACAATCATTTTCCAGTTCTTTAGGTGTTATTTATGACATGTTGAGATTGGGAATTTTTGCTCTAAAAATATGGTTAAAAACATCATACCAGTGACTGATGCCTGGACCGCTTCTGAAGCCACACCCTAACTGGGAAGTAACATATTATTATTATCTGTTGAATGAAATGGCAAAATGCAGCGAATTAATCTTATATATTATCTTATCGCTGAATTTTGCCATTTTATTCAACAGAATTTGTTTAAAAGAGGGTCTTCTTCCAAAATATTATTATTATTATTATTATTATTATTATTATTATTATTATTATTATTATTATTATTATTATTATTAATTTATTTCACTACATAAAATAAGACGTAAGCAGTGTTTTTAATTGACGAATATAGCTATGACGTTGTTCTTTTGTCTTTTCTGACGCCATCCCTCATTTTGGGAAATGACTTATTAGTGTCATTGTCATATGATCCATATCTTTCATTGATGGATAGTGAATGCTGTTTTGGTCTTTTTGAAGCCATCCTTAGTTAATAAGATGAACAATATTGTTATTAAACGTTGAATAAGGCAGTGACTTTTGTCATGGTTTCCTCTGAAGCCATCAACGATTATGGTAGAAATATTATTATATAATATGTTTTTATTATTACTATTATTTTTATTCTGTTACTACTCTATTTTTTAGTTCTGGTTCTGACCATATATATATATATATATATATATATATATATATATATATATATATATATATATATGTGTGTGTGTGTGTGTGTATATACAGTGTGTGTGTGTGTAATATATAATACACACACACACACACAACACACACACACACATATATATATATATATTATATATATATATATATATATATATATATATATATATATGCGTGTGTGTGTGTGTGTATGTATGTTTGTATGTATTTATGCGAATGAGAAGGAAGATCATAAGGTAATCCCCATTAAATATTTTGTACTCTCTCTCTCTCTCTCTCTCTCTCTCTCTCTCTCTCTCTCTCTCTCTCTCTCTCTCTCTCTCTCGTCTGTTGTGTAAAAAGACAAAACTCTCCATGCATCTCGTTCAAGGGAAGATAAGGTTTCTGCTAATCATATGTTACCTTATCATCAGTTGAGGGAAATAACATGTAAACATGTGCGTGGAAGCAGTGAGATACCTCTGACGTACTCCGTTGCTTGAGCCACGATGTATCAAAGCCACCGTTCTTGTGGGAGTTCCTGGGTAGGCTAGAACTAATGGTCACATTTATAAGCTATAGAGTTCAGTCAATTGATATGTTTTTGTAGAATGTCTCAGCAGTACTGTTGCATTGTTCTTTTGTGGGTATTTACCACTTCGTTATGCTTACCTTGTATCATTTACTGCAGTCTTGTGGTTTGATAAGTTTCCGCTTCAAGAGCCAAGATGAGGATGGTATTCATCCTTTTTCTGAGAATTTTTTAGAGGATATTGCTTTCTTCGTTATATTTAACTTAATAATTTCTAACTACCGTTTTTCTAAGTTGATATTTGTAATGTTCTTTAGAATAAGATTATTTATCCGTTTAATTTACTTTTATGAAATGCAGTGTGAAAAAAATTTTTCCCCAAATGAAGTTAAATGATTAGCAATCTCCCTTCACAGCACATTATTTATTTTGACAAAAGACTTTTATACGTTTCGTTGCGCTAGTTTACAAAATTCGAACATTCTGCAATACTCATTATATGAGGAAGTGTAGTGATAAGTTTTAAGGAGAAGAAAAAAAATGAAGCTCAAAGCGAATAAATTCGTGTTGCAAACAAATAAATAGATTGAGAACCAAGAAACAAATGTGAATAATGGTATGCATTTGCAACACATAGCTTTTCCCTATTTCGTGATAAATCTCTCTCTCTCTCTCTCTCTCTCTCTCTCAGTGGCCCTTCATAGATCTGCCCCGCTCTCACTCGCTCTCTCGGCCGCCACATCCCTCCCCCCACCCCCATTTATTGAGTGGGGGAGAGAGAGAGAGAGAGGGGGGTTTTATTAGATTAATAGGCGGATAAAAAAATGCAATATTCAAAATACTCTCAATATTTGCATCGGAAATAAAAGTTTAATTTAGGTGCAATACCTGAAACACATTGAACTTGGGTGAGCGAACTAAACCTTTGTACGGGGGATTGGGTCTTTGTTGACAGTGGACTGGGGAAAAATGCGAGAGAGAGAGAGAGAGAGAGAGAGAGAGAGAGAGAGAGAGAGAGAGAGAGAGAATGTGCGTGTGTGTGAGGCATATGCTGTTAATTAGTAAAAGTATATATATCCTCCATTTTTCTATAGATTGCGTATATATGTGTATGACTATGAATTTATTGGCAAAATTTTTGCATTTATATATATATATATATATATATATATATATATATATATATATATGTGTGTGTGTGTGTGTGTGTGTGTGTGTATGGAAGTAGTTTTGTTTTTTAAACACACACAAACATATATAACATATATATAAACATATATATATATTACATATATATATATATATATATATATATATATTTAATATATATTATTATATATATATACATATATATATATCTATATATATAATATATATATATATATATATATATATATATATATCTTTTCTATAATATCGTGCCTATTTTGATTTGTTTAAACTTCGTGTATATTAAAAATTATAGTAGATTCACATCAAGCGTGCTTCTGATGTCTAGGCCAGTACCTTACGACGCTCCTGATTGGCTGTTGATAAGCCAATCACAAGGCTGGGAACTCTCAGTCTCTCTTGAGAGTTCACATAGGCAGGATGTACTATGTTCCATCTCTCCTGAGGGATACGTCAGGAAAGGTGGAACATACATCCTGCCCACGTGAACTCTCTCGAGAGACTGAGAGTTTCCAGCCCTATGACTGGCTTATCAACACCCAATCAGGAGCGTCGTAAGGTACTGGCCTAGACATCAGATGCATGCTTGATGTGAATCTATACTCTAGTAATATTTCATTCCGTCGGGCACCTCATGATAAAGTGGCAAGTGATTATTGTTCTCGATTATCACATTTATAATGCCGTATTACCCTCTCTTTCGTATATATAATGATTAATCACTCTTGGGTCATTTCGTCTGCCAGTCTCCTAGGTAATTAACTATTGCTATTTCTGTTATCGCCTTTCAATTTAATTCTATGGTCTAATTCTCTCTCTCTCTCTCTCTCTCTCTCTCTCTCTCTCTCTCTCTCTCTCTTTAAGGGTCGGCCCAGATTATCAAGATTTTTGCACAAAAATTTTGGCGTATAGGGCGCGTATCAAAGAATTCTTACACAATATTTATGCAAAGATTGACCAGGGAAAAAAAAATGCGTAAAAAAAAAAATGGATCGACTATAGGACCACCCCAGTGCCATCTTCAATTTTGGAAAATTTATACCAGTGACAGTTTTGATAAGCATGGTAGCCATTAATGTTTTCATGTCCTGTCTGTGTCTGGAAAGAAGACAAGGCATGATCCGACCTCCAGCTTACTAGGGGCGCTTGCTAAAATATGCGGTTAAATAGGGCGTTGTTGCACCAACGAAAATTAAAATATATGTGCTGTACTTTATTAGAGATAATTGTTCTGTACTGTTTAAGGTGCACATGTATGTATGTATGTATGTATTATATATATTATTATATATATATATATATATATTATATTATATATATATATATAATATATATATATATATTATATATATAATAACATGTCTTAATAATTTCATTATTCCAGTAGCTTAAACAATCCCTCTCTCTCGTCTCTCTCTCTCTCTCTCTCTCTCTCTCTCTCTCTCTCTCTCTCTGTGTGTGTGTGTGTGTGTGTGTGATTACACCCTAGATAGATACGCTATTTGACTTGGCAGAAAGCCAAACTTCAGCTGAATGCTTTTGAAGTACTAATACAGGATGCTAATAGCTTCATTGTTGCGCTTTTTAATATTCATGTCAAGTGTTAAATCTTTCACATATACAACAATTAGAGTGTAATTAACTATATGCTTAACTCATGTTTGTGTATGTTTACACGTATTTGCATTATCTCCAACTCAGGTTCTTGTGTTCTTCCATTATGAAATAAACCAGAAGTATTAACAAAAGTTTATTGGCAGAGACAGTCGTTTTATCTGTAAATTATGCGTAAAGCATTAACTAAAGCATGACAAATTGCAGACATGTAATTTGACAGTCTCCTTCCATCAAGCCAAATGATTAAAGATAAGTTATGAGTACGTGATCAGAATTACGTTATATACTCCTTTATATCATTATGTGTAAATAACATGGTTAAGAGTCATTTACGTTATTGTGCTTGTCAACAGTGATGTTTGAAATGATTTACATTATAGAATTCAGCGCAAGCGTTTAAACTGAAGATCATTTATATCTTTATAGCAATGAATATTAATGAAAAGATCAGTAATGAGACATTTTATAATATTGAAGAGTGTTTACGATATGACAAGAGATTTACCTAATCGTATTAGCAAATGTAAGATTATTATAATTTTTATAATGATAATTCACAAAATTACACGGCAGATTATAATGATAGACTATGAGTTTTAAAAAAATGTCATTAAGCGCAGCCTGTATCTATATCAGATCACCCCAGCCACAAAAACCAACACTTAACTGAATCCTCTTTCCCCCTCCCACTGTCCCCCCTCCCAAACCCCCAAACCCCCAACCCCAACCCCCCGGGAAAACACCTTTTTGACGATGTGTGTAAAAACATAAATGTGTAATCGTACTGTATCAAATACAATCAAAATTTAATCATTGCCAGAGCGCGTTGACAAACTGTTGGACTCGCGTTAACGGTTGATGATCAAAGTTGTCAGAGAAATATGACAATGGTACGACACGCGCTGATTAAAAAGATATATTTAATTTTGTTTGGGCGCCGGGTGAATTTGGGAAGCAGCAGCGGCGGTGGTGGTAGTAGTAGGACCCCCTTACGACCCCTCCATCCCCACAACCCAGCTCTCCCCCCCCCCCCCCCTATCACCCTACTTTCTCTTACCATTCCTATATCTCCCGGCTCGACTTTACCACCCCTAGCCTGACAGACCTTTGTGGGTACTCCCCAACCACTATCACCGGTCCTCCCCCCCTACCCTCATATTCTCCCACCCCCTTCCTCTAACCCCCCCACTCCCCCATCTACCCCTCCTCCCCTACCTTCAGTCTCTCCCTCCCATCCACCCACCACGCAGCCCCAACACAACATAAAAATATTTATGCGACGATTTTTGCAGCCTGTTTTTTTAAGTATGCCAGACCCATGATTTTCATTAATGCCGTTCAATGATTTTTTTTTTATTTTTTTTTTCATTTTTTTCTTTTTTATTTTCTTTTTTTTACCCTCGACTATTTTAATTGTGTGCTGTGTTTTTATTACGGGGGCTTTCTGTGAATTTTGTCGTGCTGATTATATACACGGGAGGTCTTGCAGATAATGTTGCATTATTTGTTTATGAGCTTTGAAAATACAGCGAGTATGAATATCATAATATATATATATATATATATATATATATATATATATATATATATATATATATATATATATATATATATATATATATTATATGTATATTTGTATGAGAGCCTGTATTTCGGGATGAGGTTGCTAGCCTCGTTTATTTGGGCAGGGTATATGTGCCAAGAGCTCCAGCTGTTCTTAGGTGGTCACCCATCTGAGAGGAAAGATAGAATAGCAAATATATATATTTGTATATATAGATAGATAGATAGATAGATAGATAGATAGATAGATGTAAAATCATTATCATCATAGCGCCTCAGTGGCGTGGTTGGTTTGGTGTTTGCTTGTCACCTCGGTGGTCGCGGGTTCGATTCTCGGCCATTCCATTGAGGAGTGAGAGATGTGTATTTCTGGTGATAGAAGTTCACTCTCGACGTGGTTCGGAAGTCACGTAAAGCCGTTGGTCCCGTTGCTGAATAACCATTGGTTCCATGCAACGTAAAAGCACCATACAAACATAATTATCATCATCATTACATTGAACTACATTATATCTTACAGTATATCTTCTCTTGAACTACATTATATCTTACAGTATATCATTGAACCACATTATATCTCACAGTATAGCTTCTCTGCAACTCCACGAACATTACCTGTATGTTACAGTGTAGCTGTAAATGAACTTTTATTTTCGCTTACTCTGGGAGTAAGCCTACAAATTACTTTGTTGTTCTTGCTTTGGGGGTTAGAAAAGCCCTATGGAAAAGGCGACAAAGCTCTGAAAAAGGTGTTTCACGCTGAGTTAAAGATACAGGAATTTTAGGATATTTATGATTTATTCATTAGAATGAAAATCTATAATAAGAATAATGTGCCATGGTAAACAGTACAGAAAAATTATTTCTAAGAAAATGTAGAGTATTTATTTTCATTCTCGTTGGTGAAACAAGGCTATTTCACCATGGATTTTAACACGCGGGCCGAGTAAGCTGCAGGTCGGATCACGCCTTGTTCCTTTAATTACTGATTTTATATTCGTCTCACTTATTTAGCGAGTAGTTTATTAATCCTGTTCGTTTCGCCACGCAATTATCTCTCTCTCTCTCTCTCTCTCTCTCTCTCTCTCTCGCCCTCTCTTCTCTCTCTCTCTCTCTCTCTCTCTCTCTGATTTTTTTGTGGGGAGAGGGGGGGATTTCCTGGTAGCAAGTCACCACAGTCGTCTGGCTGTCAGGCGCAAAACTTGCTCCACGTGTCAGTAGAGACCTAATTCGTACCTGGATTCCGTCGCTTGATATACACAGCACATACTCACACATACGTACACACACACACACGTGTGTATATATATATATATATATATATATATATATATATATATATTATATATATATATATATATAATATATATGAATTCTTATCACATCACATCACTTGTTGGCCGAGTGGATAATGTCACTGCAGTCCTGATTTCTCCTCTGTCTGACCTGTGGTTCGAACCAACGGGAGGACGAAATTATTATCGACTAAAGAATTCCTCTTCGGTTAACGGTAAATATATTTATTCCGAGTAGAGCGATTTGGATATTAAAGGACATTTGTAGCTCGATGAATATATATATATATAATATATATATATATATATATATATATATATATATATATATATGATTGAAAGCTTAACTGGAAGCATAGATATAATCCTCTCGTATTCTTTTCTCTATTATTTCCGCATACGTATTCTATTTATGTAAAAGCATCAATCGACGCTTTGTGATGCTTAATATATTACAATATTATAAAGCGTCAGATATATGTATAATAGGTTCGGTTTAGAAGGCGAGCGGCGTTGTATTCAAGAGATGGCAATAGAGAGTTTTTAATAGTGTCATCCTGAGGCCTGCTCGTGTAAGTCCATTATTAGCGTAGGTATATATTCTTAAGGTTATTGAAAAATAACTTATATATATATATACATACATATATATATATATATATATATATATATATATATATATATATATTAGATGAATAATTATCACATTACCGTGTTTCATACACATTATTCGCTCTATTCGGAATTAATATATTTTCATATATGTAAACGGAGGGGTGGAATTTTAGTTGATAATAATTTCGTCCTCTCGTGGGTTCGAACCACCGCCCAGTGGACAGAGAAGAAATCAGGTAGAGCGAATTAGACATTAAAGGACATTTGTAGCTCGAATTATATATATATATATATATATATATATATATATATATATATATATATATATTTATATATATATATGTGTGTGTGTGTGTGTGTGTGTGTGCATTAACATGTTGACCTCCCATGTATACATTCTCATAGATCTAGATGCATATACGCAGCATGCATGTATGTATATACGCATTCCCACTTTTGCGTTTCAGTGGCTTCATGTCGACAGACTTGAATCTGTGTACGCATCCGGTCAGCCTCCTCAAACGCTGCTGTGACGCCAGTTTACAGTATCGAATCAAACAATCAGTCCTACTCTAAACCCGACTCCCTTGCTGAGAGAGAGAGAGAGAGAGAGAGAGAGAGAGAGAGAGAGAGAGAGAGAGAGAGAGAGTTCAAGTACCCGTAACACAACGAATTCCCCTTACACACTTTAAGTGTCCCCTTCCACAAATTGGGCCCCTTTTTCTTTCCCCTTGTATATTGGAAAACCCTCTATATCTAAATCCCCTCCCCTCTCTTCTCCCCTCCCCACTCTCTCTCCCCCTCCTCTCTTGTCCATGCATGAGTGACAGACTCAAGCCCTCAACCCTTCATTTTGGAGGTTGGTTTTGACTGCTTCTATTTTGTTTTATTTTTTATATCTTCCTTTTAGATTTTATTTTAGATTTTTCGTCAATTTTTTTTTTTTCAAATTTTATCATTTCCTTTTATTTTGTCCTTTTTATGTTTTATTTTATGTATATTTACCTAATTTTTTTGTGTCGAATTACGTAATTTTTTCCCCCTCGTTTTCAAACTTCATTTCGGATGTATAATGTTACAAAATAAAATTTTATTGATTTTATTTTTCTTTTAGATTCTTTTTCATGATTTATTTGCTTTTGTGTTTTGTTATGATTTATTTAAATATAATTTTTTTTTTATTTCGTATGATTTATTTCTTTTGTGATAAATTTTATGATTTATTTAAAAGAAAATTTATTTTATTTTATTTTTTATGATTTATTTGCTCTTGTGTTAGATGTTATTATTTATTGAAATTGAAATTTATTTTAATTTATTTTTTATGATTTATTTGCTTTTGTGTTAGATTTTATTATTTATTTAAATGGAAATTTATTTTATTTTATTTTTCGGATTTATTTGCCCTTGTGTTAGATGTTATTATTTATTGAAATTGAAATTTATTTTGATTTATTTTTTGTGGTTTATTTGCTTTAGTGGTAGATGTTATGATTTATTTAAATATAAATTTATTTTATTTTATTTTATGATTTATTTGCTCTAGTGTTAAATGTTATGATTGATTTAAATTGAAATTTATTGCATTTTGTTTTTAATTTATTTATTTGTTTTTGTGTTAACTGTTATGATTTAGCTGTATTAATATTTATTCCTGGAAACATCTCAGATCTCAGCCATTTCTGGAACATTGCAAAATATTTTATATGTTTATATCTAGCGTCATTCACTGGAGTCACAGCCACTCACAGTAGTCCCCTAAGATCTGGTGCAAGTTTTTCAACCTTTATCTTCTGGGACCAACAAGTAAAGAAAAGTTCTGTACAGCGTATAATGCTGTATGAAACTCTCAGCCGCGGCCCATGAAGCTTTCAGCCATAGCCCGGTGGTGGCCTGTATTGTTGGCGCCTATTACAGTGCCAAACGTACGATGATGACTAACTTTAACCATAAATAAAGTAGAATCTACTGAGGCTAGAGGGCTGCATTTTGGTACGTTTGATGATTGGAGGGTGAATGATCAACATACCAATTTGCAGCCCTCTAGCCTCAGTAGTTTTTACCGTAATGAAAGAGGCTGAACGCGGGCTGGACGACGACATCTCAGAAGTTTGAATTCATTACCAGTGCACTGTTGT
>NC_061088.1:20986946-20989446 GCF_015104395.2 Macrobrachium nipponense | reverse complement strand
ACAATCGGAAATACAGCAAGTTTATTTCCTAAAGCGTTGTAAGGAGAGAGAGAGAGAGAGAGAGAGAGAGAGAGAGAGAGAGAGAGAATATAACCATTATGATTTCAGTAATTTCTTAAAAGGTTTCCGGTAATGGAAATACAACATATATATTTTCTAAACCTTTATCAGGAGAGAGAGAGAGAGAGAGAGAGAGAGAGAGAGAGAGAGAGAGTCTCCCAGCGTCCGTCTCTCCTCCCCCTCAACTGGCACTATTGATTTTAGGCCTTTTTATGCTTCATTAAACTTATATTATGATCTCCTTATTTGATCTTTATATCGTTTGGGCTCTCTCTTTCTCTCCTCCCTCTTTTTTTCTTTATTTTTTTTGTTGGTTGTTCTTCAAAGACAAGAAACAAGTTAATATAATGGTCGTTCACTTGTGCGGTCTAATATACTACATGCATTCGTACTCAAATACAAAAGGATAGACCCACGCGCGCAAACGCATACACGTTGTGTGTGTGTGTGTGCATATATATATATATATATATATATATATATATATATATATATAATATATATATATATATATATATATATATATATATATATATGCATATGTGCGGGTTTTTTGTATATACTTATATATATATATATATATATATATATATATATATATATATATAGAGAGAGAGAGAGAGAGAAGAGAGAGAGAGTTCCCAGTGGACCAGTGCTTAGTATATACTTGCCTCACCAATCAAAGTCGTCGTGGGATTGATCCCGGCCTCAAGAGACACGACTTAACCGTTCCTGTTATATATATATATATATATATATATATATATATATATATATATATATATATATATACTCCTTTTTTATACTTGGTATTTAGTCGACTGTAGTTGGTCGCAGTCAGGAAGGAGAGGATTGAGGTCAGAATGTGGACTGTTGTTTTTTTTTTTCTTTTTAATATATATATAATATATATATATATAATATATATATATATATATATATATATATATATATATATATATATATATATTGAAATCAGGTTGCTAGCTCCATAGCCTTTGCTTTTTTAACCCTGGTTGCTACCACCACTTTTGCCAACTACCAGGTACCACACTTCTCTGGCCAACGCAGACGCAGCAGGATTGTAACAGACTGCCCCACCTACCTGGCTCATACAGGAGTCGAACCTGGGTCCATTGTCTTGGTACCTGATTGTGCTACGGATCACAAAAGGGTATCATACTCGTATACTATTTATATTATGATATAATATGAATCACGTCAGGAGTAACGGAAATAATACTTGTAAACAAAACTAATTCGTGGCTTTGAAGAGACAGGGAAGTTAGACAAATTGTTATGACACTGTCTTTAGACTTCTGCATCGTTGGTAAAGCTTCATTTTTTTAGTCAAGAAAGTTCCACAGTGTGGGCGGCGGGTGGGAGATGTGGGCGTAGGATTAAAGGTTAAACAAGAAGAAAGCTCCGATTCATTTTAAGATTCATTGACGTCAAGCAGTAGGCTTTTGGGAGAATTGTGTCATATGATTCGCGTGGTCAGACAACTGTCGAAGGAATATTCCTAATATCCATGAGAATATTCATAATATACAAAAGATATTCATAATATCAAAAAGACTATTCATAATATCCATACTATGAATATTCACAGTATCCACAAGAATATTCATAATATCCATAAGAATATTCATAATATCCGTACGATTATTCATAATATGCAGAAGTATTCATAAAATCCATAAGAATATCCATAATATCCGTACGGTTATTAATAATATCCATAAGAAGAATCATAATATCCAAAAGAATATTCATAATATCCATAAGAAGAATCATAATATCCAAAAGAATATTCATAATATCCATTAGAATAGTTATAATATTCAATAGAATATTTATAATATCCATAAGAGTAGTCATAATATCCATTAGAATATTCATAATATCCATAAGAATATTCGTAATATCCAAAAGAATATTCATAATATCCAAAAGTATATTCATAATATCCACAAGAATATTCGTAATATCTAAAAGAATATTAATAATATCCAAAAGAATATTCGTAATATCCAAAAGAATATTCATAATATCCATAAGAATAATCATAATATCCATAAGAATATTCTCATCTGCAAGCTACCATCTTGGGCATTCTCTTGAGGTGACCGCTTCAACTGAATCTCTGGCTGGTTATGATTTAGCTGGCTTTGGGCCAGCACGGGCTCTTGCTCTAGAGCAGCCCGTAATACTGGGTCTCCTCCTTCCTAAGTGGAATCAGTAGGATTGAATGACCTCCACATATCGGTATTAATTCTTCGGCAAAGCTATGAAACTTAATCCGACGACTGTTATGTTATGATTCGCAAGTTTTCGTTCTGTTTCTGTAGATCAAAGCGCCCTACTGTGAATAACCGTAGCGGGGTATAGCGCCCTCAGTGCACCTCCCGCGGCGCACTGTAGTCATTACTTAAGGCGC
>NC_061088.1:20974446-20981946 GCF_015104395.2 Macrobrachium nipponense | reverse complement strand
TATCGTATTATTATTTCTTATGTCATCGTAGTCTACTTGAAAGCATCCATAAGAATGTAGAGTTGAAATGCTTGATAAGCAACGGCATTGACTGATACAGCATTAATAGCTTTAGCTGTACCTGCGTACAGGTATACAGCATTCCTGAAGGTAATGCCGTTCGCTTATTCAGTGATGCGACTGGCTTGATTCCGCCCAAAGCAAGCTGATCTGCATCCTTACGGTATTAGAAAATATCTTTCTTGAATTAGTTTTCCTAATTTTTTTCTCTATTGATATCGTGATTTTTTTTTTATTGAGATCGTGGTTTTTTTAAAAATTGGTATCGTTATTTTTTTTACTGATACCTTGATTTTTTGTATTGATATCGTGATTTTTCAAAAATTGATATCGTTATTTTTTTATTGATACCTTGATTTTTTTTAAATTGATATCTTGATTTTTTTTATTGATATCGTGATTTCTTTTATTAATACCTTGACTTTTGTTATTTTTGTGATTTTTTGCCATTGATATCGTGGTTTGTTTTTTTATTGATATCGTGAATTTTTAGAAATTGATATCGTTAATTTTTTATTGATACCTTGATGTTTTTTGTATTGATATCGTGATTTTTAAAAATTGAAATCTTGTTTTTTTATTATTATTATTAATACCTTGATTTTTTTACATATCCTGTTCACTTACGGACTCTCCGTAACTTATTGCCGCTTGCACCTGATCACTCAAGTATGTCAGAAGTTCCTTTGTTTAATTTCTTTGTATTTCCATTATTGTACACTTCGATATTTCCTTGACGAATGGAATTATTTAAATTTTTATTTTTATATATACATTATGGCTTCAAATCTTTTATTTCATTTATGAGATACTCGCATTTTAAAACTCACATGTATATTTTCAGTTCACATTTATCGCAAAAAATTCCCGTTTATTCTATCTATAATATGACCCATTGCCGATATGGGAGGGCTTGAAACCTTGCTCGGTGTTGCTGAGCGCGCAGCTGTTTGGACTCTACGGCAAAGTATTAACTCAATCAGTCAACAGGAAATTTGGTTTGGTCACAGGTGGGCGTCTTAACGTTTCGTTTGCGCTACTTCGTTTTGCTGTTAAGTCTCTCTCTCTCTCTCTCTCTCTCTCTCTCTCTCTCTCTCTCTCTCTCTCTCTCTCGGGAAAGGAGCGGAATGTCTCTTTCGACCTAAAAAGCGAAATTCATAACTGGTCCTGAATCGATTATTGAGGGTCGTAGAGAGAGAGAGAGAGAGAGAGAGAGAGAGAGAAGAGAGAGAGAGAGAGAGATCGTAAGCGAAGCCCTTATTCAACCACTTCTTTCGAGATGCAATACATTTGTCTTTAATGATGGAGAAAAACTAATATGAGAAAGAGAGAGAGAGAAATAACTGACGTAAATGTATACTATACGTTTTATTTCATAGTTCAGAACGTGAAGAACTTGGAGAGGTAATCCTCAGCTAGCGACCCCTAAGGGACAAACATTCATCAGATACTCTCTCTCTCTCTCTCTCTCTCTCTCTCTCTCTCTCTCTCTCTCATATTAGTTTTGCTCCATCATTAAAGGCTAATGCACTGCATCTCGAAAGAAGTGGGTGAATAAGGGCTTCGCTTACGATCTCTCTCTCTCTCTCTCTCTCTCTCTCTCTCTCTCTCTCTCTCTCTCTCTCTCGTGCATCGCGTTACAATGAATATCATATGTCCCTTAATCTTTCTCTGAGCTGCGTATTGGAAGGTCCATAATAATGTTTTTTGATATTGATATCTATATATATTTAGATTTACTTCTATTTTTATTTCGAAAGTTAAAATTTTAACTGAAAGTTCACCGTTTAATCTCTCAATTTTGATTATTGTATTTAGTGTAGGTGATGTATTTTAGCTGGTTTTGAGAAATGATTATGCATGTGCATGCACGTTTGCAATCAATGCTGACCAAATATTAACGATTGCCTTTGCTGTTTATGTATGGTTATAGATATGCATCAATTAGGGAGCTTTTGGCGTTGTTTTGAATTTCCATGTTATAAAGGGTTTTCTCATCGCAATTGTAATTATTATTATTATTATGATTATTATTACTTTTTTTTTTTTTTATTTTTGGTCTATCACAGTCATCGTATTCGACTGGGTGGTTTTATAGTGTGGGGGTTCCGGGTTGCATCCTGCCCCATTATTATTATTATTATTATTATTATTATTATTATTATTATTATTATTATTATTATTATTATTATTATTATTATAGAAAATTTCAGGAAGAAGAGACAAAGACTCAAAACGAACCTAGCCTATCAAGCTAACTAGTCTAAACTAACCTAACCTAAACATTGCTTAATTGGCCTTGGTTTTGCTCTAACTAACCATAACTTGACATTTGCTGTTGGTGTATATCGTTCCTATAGCACATCTTATGCCTCCACGGAAATACACTATTATTATTATTATTATTATTATTATTATTATTATTATTGTTGTTGTTGTTGTTGTTGTTGTTGCTGTTGTTGTTGCCTCAATGTTACTAATATGGTGGGTTATGATTGAAATACATATTTTCTTTGGGCATCTAGAAACGTTTTAATGGATAGTATATATTATCCAACATCAGAATATTCCCTCCTTCGTGATGTTGGACAATAAAACAACCTTAGATGAAGTCATTTTACATTTACGAGGTTTATAATCGTGTATACATTTTATCTAATGAAAGCATCGTTCATTAATAATATAATAACATAGAAGGGAAAGAGTACATAATACATGCAGTGTGCATACGCTTATATGCATTCGGGTGTGAAAACGTTTTAATTGCTACCGTGCATTTAGCAGTGGGTCATAACTTTTTCTTTGTTTGGGGGGGGCGGATGTTGGGGGGAATATCCTGCCGTTAAGAATATTTCTCCCATTGACGGATTAGCTTTGCGAGGCACCGACGACACGATTGAATTGTTCGGTTGAAGTTTGGCTTTTCGGATCCTTTTTTTTTCTCTCTTCTTTTTTTTTCTTTTCTTTTTTATGGTTGATTGTTGGAGGGCAAGAGATACACATAGGTTTAGCTGTGTGCCGTGTGAGTGAGAGAGGAGGAGGGGGAGGGGGAGGAGGAGGATGAGGTATAGGAGAAGGAGGAGGAGGGATGAGGAATTGATGGAGAGGGACCAGAGATAAAGAGAGAGAGAGTGAGAGGTATAGAGATGGAATTACCACGCTTTTGTGAGGCTTCAAAAAATGGCGAAGATGCCTTTGTCGTCCCACCACTTTCGGGAGAAGAAGAAGAAGAAGAAGAAGCGGATTATAATGGTTTTATTCCTTCCATCGGATTGATTTGCCTCTATCCCTACCACCGAATAATTTATGGATAAATGGAGCTGTTCTGTCCGCAAACAACAGATGGGACCAAATCTAATCATGTCAGGCCCTCTGGAGCTCTCGGCACCGCCCTCGCGGGATGGCTGGGCGGCGCCTGGAACGGATGGGGGATGATGCCGATTGGCGGAGAGATGCTGGGCGGTCCCTGCGGTCGGAGGAGATCCGCTCAGTGGCGCATCTGTGTTGTGGGCGTGGTCGCCGATTTCTGTTCTGGGTTCCGATAGGGCCCTGGCGATGAATCACTTAGAGGAGATGCCAGATGTCAGCGAGGTGCCAAAAATGGTCTTTTCCCCGGCTCCGTCATTTGTCATCATTATTTATCAGGCGACGAAAGAGGAAAGAGCCGTCTCTCGACTCTCGAGTCTCGATTCTCCCCTGTGGGACTTAGTTTCGCATCTGCTCTGGAGACGATTTGCCACCGAGAGTCTCTCCAGCTCCCTCTAGACTCTGTCTGCCTCAGGTGTGCTTTGTTTTGATAAGCAGTGGACTGCTTCATGAGGTGTTATTGGTGCAAGGTGTTGGTGAACTGTGTCTTTATTGTCCAAGAGAAACGGCGCAGCCCCGTTGGACCATGCCCGTGTATGAGGCAGTCATGACCGACTCTCAGTGTTTATCGCCAGGGGAAGAGCTCGTCGTTGCCCCTACCCAGTTCAGCGAGGACGAAGGCGAGTCTTGTCCAGTGGGCGCCGACGTAGACGACGATGAATCCCGCCCCTTGCAGGAGACAGCGGAGGAGGGCTCCTCCGACGGTGACAAGAAGACCGGCGGCCCCGTCAAGCCGCCGTACTCCTACATCGCGCTCATCACGATGTCTATCCTGCAGGCGCCGAAGAAGCGCGTCACCCTGAGCGAGATCTGCGAATTCATCATGGGGCGCTTCCCCTACTACAAGGCCAAGTTCCCCGCGTGGCAGAACTCCATCCGGCACAACCTCTCGCTGAACGACTGCTTCGTGAAGGTGCCCCGCGAACCGGGGAACCCCGGTAAAGGGAACTACTGGACGCTCGACCCCGGCGCCATCGACATGTTCGACAACGGGTCCTTCCTCAGGAGGAGGAAGAGGTACAAACGCCAACATCCCGACTTCCTGAACGACCCGCACGTCTTCTCCCTGCTGGCCGCGGGGGTCGTCGACCCCTACCATCTCCATCACAGCCACCTGCACCAGCAGCAGCAGCAACAGCAGGCAGCAGCAGCAGCAGCAGCTGCTTCAGCGTTCCTGGGGCCTCACCCGATGCTCCACCGCCCAGTGCCTTTCGCCCACCACCCGTACATGCCACCGGCGCAGTTCCACGCCCATCACGTCGCGCTCTCGCAGCAGGAGAGTTTCTTCAGGCATCTCAGGGGATCCTTGGCGCCTCCTATTCAGAACTTACCTGCCCCTGCGATAGTGAGTGGAGGACTGAATAACGGAGGAGGGACGGGAGTCGTAGGGGGAGGAAGTCTCTTCGCGCCCACGCCCGTCAAGCCCGTGGTCACGACGTCCCCTTCACCCCCATTGACGCGCCCGCCTCCCCGCCCGGCGTTCACCATCGACGCGATCATGGGGCACGACAAATCGCCTCCTCCTCCTCCTTCCCCATCAGCGCCGTCGTCGTCGCCTCCGACGGGAAGCGGACCGAGCGCCCTGCCGGCCTTGCCGTTGACGGCCCTCAACCCGGAGCCCTTCTCCCGGCTTCTCATGGCGCCGTTCCTGTCCCAGAATCTCGTCAGACCGACCATAGGAAGCGCCCTTCAGCGGCCGCCGTTGCCACCCACCTCGCTGCCTCCGTCGACGACGCGGTGAGGACAGAAGGGAAGAAGGAACCTCCGTCCGTCTCATCATCATCGTCATTCTTCATCTCATTCATTCGACCGCTCGACGCCCTTTGGGCACCGCATTGTTTTCTAAGTCAATCATTTTCTCTGCATTGTTTTACGTTTCAGTTTTTTCTTCTTCTTTTTATTAAGTGCCCTTTAACAGGAACAAAAGTTGTTTCATGTTTGTTATCCCAATTTATTGTTAAACTGTGCAGATCGCTACATTCGCCATACTCCTGTGAATAAAAAGACATTTTTATTATATAAATATTCATTACTCTAATTTTTCTATAAAGATATTCACGAGTTTCACATAAACACTATTTTCATTTTATAAATATTCATGAGTTTTACATAAAAATAAAATTTTTATAAATATTTATGAGACTTACATAGATTATTTCTTTTTTATGACTATATATGAATTTTACATAGACACTTTTTCCGTTTACGATTTGCTTCGTCGATGGACCCAGTGAAAAAGACAAAAAAAAAAAAAATAAATGTTTTTATTTAACAAACCGTCCAAAAGAAGGCGACCAAGGCTCGAAGGAAGGTGCGTAAACAGACGTAAACAGAACACGCCCGCTGTAGAACGCTTCCTTTTGTCTCAAAACCATCCTCTGTTTGTTATGTTCTCCTCACGACATTCCTCCATTGTCACGCCTTTTGTAAATCAAGTCAGTCATCTTTCTTATTGTAAAATTTGTAAGTCTCCTATTCTAATCCTGTAAATATTCAACGGCTGTACATATTGTAAATGACTTATATTATCATTTTTTTAAAAATTAAACTTTATAACAGCAATTTAGCTTTCTCTTATCCCTTGATTGTAGAAAGTAGATCTTAGAAAAGGTTAAGAAAAATCAATGAAAATTTTTCTTCAAGTTTTAGAAAAAAGTTTGAGAAAACAAAAAAAATTATGAAATTATTTTTTAAATAATCATATATGTAAATATATTTTTAAGTAGTTCTAAGCTCAGTAGCCCTCAATATTAAAGATAGAAAGAGAAGAAATTATGTTTATATAATTGTGGAAATATTTCTGTATTTTAGACATTAAATTTCCTTTTTAATGGGCTATTAAAAAAATCAGAACATACTTGAAATCACAATTTCAGCTTCAGAAAAATTTGGAAAGTTTTTTCTAATATGATTTCCATATTTTGATTGACATTTTATGGTTAACTCATCGGGTAAATAAAATACTCGGAAAGATTTATTACTAATAATAATAATAATATTTGTATGATGAAAAGGCAAAAACCCCAAAAGAGGAAACAAATATTATGATAAAATGCAGACTACAGAAGATATGAAATCGAGTATTTAAAAATAAAATATATCATACGCGACTACAATTTGAAATCTTGTAACAGAACAATAGATTAAAGTAATTCTGGCTTTATATATATATATATAATTAATATATAATTACTATAATATTACAATATATTAATATATTATATATGCATGTGCATATGTATGACATATAAATAGTATAAAGCGTACAATACACTTGAATATGAAATACCAGGAAATTTCTCAATTACTACTATTATTCATGAAAATTTACCGTTACTTGCAACAAGGCTTGCACTTATGAAAAATCATGAAAAATTAGAAAAATATGGTTCCGTCATTTTATCTGAAGATTATAAATGAAAGTTAATGTTATCAGAAATTTACATTTTTTTTCATACCCAAAAATATAATAATAATAATAATAATAATAATAATAATAATAATAATAATAATAATAATAATAATATTCTTTATTTCAACTCAGGGCCGTAGACATGGGCTTTACAAAGTAGAGACACTGCAGTAGGCACAATCTACATACACGAGATGAAGTAGCAAAAATGATAATTGACAATATCCATACAAGCGCTGAAGGTCCAGTAAAAATACTTATTATAATAGTGGTAATGACACTACTCATAGTCAGGATAGTGGTAAAAATATTAGAAATTACACCAATTAATAAACATAGTGTATAAATATTTTACGTTAATGACTTTTAATAAATAAATATAAAGATAAATGTTATTATCTAAAACATGTTATATATTTTCTTATTATCTTTTTGGAGATTCTGTAACACATCGGTAATAATGATAAGATAACCTTCAAAATATATTTAGAGTTTTGATAATACATCCCACAAACTATACGACTATTCAACGATTACGTGAGTAGTACTTGGTGGTTTCTGAATGAATATTGGATTTTAGGATAGAAAAAATTCAAAGGCATATTTCCTTAGGTTTTTTTATTATAGTTTAAAAGATTCGGATTGCATATAGAACAGTATTG
>NC_061088.1:20951946-20969446 GCF_015104395.2 Macrobrachium nipponense | reverse complement strand
TGAAGATGGTTCGTGTTTGGGTGTTTGTTCGTTTGTTCGTTTGTGTTTATATATATATATAGATATATATATATATATATATATATATATATATATACACACCACACACACACACACATATTAAATATATATATATATATGTGTGTGTGTGTGTGTGTGTTATATAATATATATATATATATATATGTGTATTTTTGTTGTGTGTGTGTGTGTGTGTGTGTGTGTGTGTAAATGGGCGCAGTCGCAAATAAATCAGCGCTCATTAGAAACTACCAAATGCTGAGCGGCTGAGCACATCCAATAAAAATTTCGTCAATGGAGGAGGATAAGGGGTTTAAACCCTCTTTCTATTCATTACTGTTTCTTGTTAGATTTCACTTACTAATATTTTGAGTGTTCTGTATATATGTATATATATAGGATATATATATATATATATATATATATATATATATATATATACATATGCACTAAAAACCTGTTTTAAAATAATCAAATGCCCAAAAAATTTTTTATGAAAAAAATTCTATAAGATTTTCACATATACCATCTTTTACAAAGGTAAGCATCATTAAACGAGTAGAAATAAAAAAGAATAATGGACGTAATGGTTTCCTTGCCGACAAATAGGTAGGCGCTTACCGAAACTCACCTGAATGAAGAAGCCTTTAGAGGAGGCGAATATATCTACTATTGTCATCGATCTCCGCTCGTCCGTTCTCGAGTTATCTTGTTTAAACAGAAAGAGGCCGATTAAAACATTGTCGTTTTCGGTCTTGTGGTTGAGGATTTGGGATGGGGTTGGCGAGGGGGTGGGTGGGGGGGTTGGAGTCACAAAGGACTGCCAAAAAAAATATATTAGGCAACTTCAGCATCGAGCAACATAAAGAGATAATAGCCCCTTGGGGTCCTCCGGAGCAGATGCCAGTTAGTCTTTTATTACCGGCTTTTGTAGAAAATGGTCGATATTCGATACTTCATCGCCTCTCCTCCGCATCTGTTCTTTAAAGACTTTTTTTTTTTTGGTTTTTTGTTTGTGTGAAAATTTTCTTTATATATATATATATATATATATATATATATATATATATATATATATATATAGTATATATATATGTATATATATATATATATATATATATATATATATATATATTTATATATATATATAATGTATATATATATATATATATATAATATATATATATATATATATATATATATATATATACATATATATATGTATATATATATCTTGGGTTTTCCGGCCAATTTATGGAACGCATTGCCGCTAGCAACAGACCGATAATGTTTGTCGTTGGTTCCTGAACGCATATATATACAATATATGTATGGTATATGTATGTACAGTATATATGGGTGTATATGTGTATATAGATTTATATATATATATATATATATATATATATATATACATACATATATATTATATATATTATCTATATATATATATATATATATATATATGATCTCAGGATTTTTGATTTGGGTATCCGCGAGTATATCAACCATGTTGTTATTTTTGTTATTATGTGTTATATAGATTTAATATATATGCTATATATATATATATATATATATATATACATAATATATATATCTATAGATTATATATATATATATATTATATATATATATATGTATCCAGGATTTTTGATTGGGTATATCGCGAGTATATCAACCATTTTGTTATTTTTGTTATTATTATTGTTACTGTTAACGTTTGATAACGACAGTCCGCCAGACATCTCAGTTCCGCTCAGCCCAAGAAACGGAGGGCGGCCGACGGGGAGGGCGACTTATTGCAACCCTCATGGAAAACAGAGAAATAAAAAAAATCGATAAAAACCGAGAAGATTGTTAAAGACTGGGAAAACGAAGTCAGTGAGAGAATTCTGAAGCTCGACGCTGTTATGCTATGGGAACGCAGAGGAAGACGAGAGTGCCGGAGTTTCGTTTTTGCAATAGTATGTAAACAGGAAATTCATATTTATCCTCTTTTTAATTTTCATTTTTTATTCAGGGATGAGGTTGCTACCCCTACACCTTTCTCCGCCATTGGCGTAACCCACCACAGTCGACTAATATCAGGTACGTAGGAAAAGAGGCATAAATAACAAAAAACTGAACATTCGTAAATACGCGTCCCATGGGACAAAACCTTTCCCTCATGTTGGAGAGACGAGTGTCCCAACCATTAGACCGATATAATTTGAATGTAGAGATCAGCTTTCCCAGTATTGTTCAGCCTTGGAACTTTCTCCATGCTTCCGTTTTTTGGCCTATTTCTATAACCATCTGTCTTTCAAGAGGCGAGCCAGTCGTCATTTCCCCATCCGCCGTCATTCTCTCTCTTCCCGTATATTCCCTTATCTTCCTTATCTTCTGGCTAATGCGTTCTCTTGTATTTTTTCACTGCTTGCAATGAAAGCAAATTTTATTAAGGGCGAAATCAGTTGGCGCATAAATTATTTATTTATTTTATTCATTTTAGATTTATTTCTATTTGAATTTTTAAAAATATTAATTTGGCTTTTTTTTTCGTCGGTCCTGTTTTCCACCTTTTCCTATATATTTTTCTTTATTTATGTTTCTCTTTCTCAAATGTACCGTTTTCTTTGCTTTTATTTTCGGTTTTCTGAGTTATCTTTACATCTTTGCATAGTACACACATGCATATATATTATATATATATATATATATATATATATATATATATATATATATATATATATATATATATATATTTATATATACATATATATATATATATATATATATAATATATATATATATATATATATATATATTACTTACTTACGTTATTTTCCGTCCGTCATTCTATACTATTCATTATTGCCGTTCATTTCCGTCTTCATTTTTAATTCGTACCACTTTAGTATTTCTCTACCGTTATTATTTTTTTCTCATTTAATTTAAGCGTCTCATTTATTTTCCAGTTTTCCCTATTTATTCGTACTCTTCCGCTTTTCCATATTTATTGTTATCATTTATATTCTCCCTTGTTTATTTCCACTTTCCTACTGCTCTCTGGTAACGCCGTCTTCCCTATTTAAGTGGTCTGTCTCTTTCCATCTGCGTACCTTTTTATACCTCCCCATTTATCACTGATATCTCACCCCTCCTTATTTACTCTTTCTATCACCGTCGTCCATATTATCACTATGGTATTACATTCGTTCGCTGAGGTACCGACCATTTTATCAATACTTACTCAATGTTACCTTCCATATTTATATTCGTTAGCCCACCCCTCCTTATTTATCTCACAGCCAGCGTCCTCCCTCCCTATTGAATCACTTTTTACTTTAGACGTCACCATTAATCATTGTAAAACCAACTTTGTTGATGGCGTCACGTGGACGTTATGACGTCACTGATAATGACGTCGTGGAAAGATGATGACGTCATAATTTCCTAACCATATATTCCACGCGCGGAATTATAATCTTTCCGGTGCAGTATGTGGTCTCCTCAACGCTATGGATTACGTTAATCGAATGAAAACCAAACACCATTATGATAGGTGGTGCGTAATAGGTTAATAATGACAAATATCGTTATCTGTTACGCTTTTAAAATCTAATTATTTTCGCCAGTTATACCAAATTATTGACTTCTTTTTCCAGAACTAAGCAAAAATGTTCGCCTCATTTTGTTCTCTTACTGACATGAGACTACCGTCGAAATGTGTTGCTTATGACTTGATTATAAAAGGAGAGAGAGAGAGAGAGAGAGAGAGAGATTCTATAATACGTTAGCCATAAGTAAATACATTAACGGCCCCGATGCGATAAAACTTTCAGTTTCTAATGAATCATTTTCTCTTTATTTCAGTCACTTTGTCCTCACACTGAAGGCTCTTGGCAACATCTTTACACTAGGCAAAATTGCTGAAGGTATGTTATTCTAATTCTCTATTGTTGTTTCTCTTTGGTTTTATTTATTTGCCGGGACAGGAAATACTTCATTTCGAGAACCTCAATTTAGCCTCCCAGACGAAGTCGTGCAGATGGAACTTCAGAAGTTCGAGCGAAAGTACAATGCATTACTACCCTGCTACTCTAATACTAATCCTCTTTCATTTTGATACATCTTTATCTATTTATTAATATTTTCTTTCTTTAATAATGGGTCTCTCTTCTTTCTGTATTTCGCTTTACTTCCTCTTACTTCTTCCTAATGAACCAATTTAATTTGGAAGCTGGAATTTCACGTCAGTGGCCCCTGTGGTGGGTTTGTTCCATATGAATAGATTTCATATACTGAATAATAATAATGAATAATGAATAATAATAATAATAATAATAATAATAATAATAATAATAATAATAGGCAAGTTACAAGGCCAAGAAACACGAACCATGGCAGAGACTGCATCAATGATCTAATACATTCTGTCATATTGAATATTGTGTCAACCCGTTGGCCTGCATACATGTTCCTGTATCTTTTACGCTCATGAAATATACAAAACGTGAAGACGGTAATAGGTTTTCTACGAATTGCTGTATATGTATATAAATGCATATTCATATTTATTTACTTAGTTATTGATTAGTAATACCTGTATTCATGTTTCTTTACCGTTTTTTTCGGCCATTTCATCTTATAAACAAATGTAAGCGTATATGCAGTATTTCTAATACTGTGTATACGTATATATTTATTTATATAATTATTCGGTGTACATATGCGTATCAGTAAAGATCTCTCCGTTTTTGCGCTTGCATAGACTATTTATATCATCGCATTAATAAAAAACATTTAATAAATGGTTTTCACAGCTTTTTACACATACTTTTTGATCAATAAGATTATTTGCTTTACGCACCTACTTTCTTCTTTATCTTTAAATTTATTTATTAACTTTTATTTCATGACCGTTGTTCTCGGACTTCTTTATCTTTTAATTTATTTATTAACTTTTATTTCATGACCGTTATTCTTTGTCGCAAAACCGAGTGTGCTGTTTCGCTCTTCAAATTACGGTACATTTAAATTTATTTACATGTTGATTGAATTAGTTCTTTGCCTAATTATTATCATTGTTATTCAGAGGATGGAACCTAATCATATGGAACAAGCCCACCACAGGGGCCACTGACTTGAAATTCAATATTCCAGAGAATATATTTATAGTTTATTAGGAAGAAGTCGGAGGAGGCATAAAGGGAAATACAGAAAGAAGCGATCCCAAGTGTTATAAAAGAAAAATAAGGTAATAAATAGATAAAATGTATTAAAATGCAAGAATTGTATTAGGGTGGTAATACATTGCATCTTCGTTTGAACCTCTGCGTTGCACAATTGCACGACATCCTCTGAAGGGAGGCTGTTCCAGAGTCCAACGGTGTCAGGAATATAGGACCTCTGGAACTGAGGAGTTAGACAGCGGATATTTATGTTTTTATTAACGTTCTTGACTTGAAATACTATAAAAAAAATGTAAAAAAAACAAAAAAAACATGGAAAGTTCCCTTTTTTTGTAACCTTTTTTTTTTGTATTTTGAAAAATACAGTCTCATATATACATTATTGTGGCTTTTAACTCATTAAACTTGACAGAGAGCTTTCGGGAATCTGTTCGGTTCCCTCTTTTCCAATAAAATGAAATTCGGAATCGGACAGATTCCCGAAAGCTCTCTGTGAAGCTTTATCTTTAAACAGATGTATACACATCAACATAACAGTGGTTTTGTTTCTCCATTCCAAGTCTCGCGCTATTATGAGCATTTATTAATTGTAATGATAATAATGAGATTATCAATAAAATACGGCATTTGTTTGCATAACAATATGTTTATCTATTTCATTCTCCATTTCAAGTCTCGTGCTACTATCAGTATTTATTATTTATAATAATAATGAGATTATCAACAAAATAACGCATTTGTTTGTATAAAAAAAATCATCCGTCCCATATATACAAAACTTACCCATATCGATTGCACACCCCCAAGTGAATGGGTTACCGATTTGTATTTTTAACTTTTTTTTTTTTTTTTTTTTTTTTTTTTAAATCGATTGCTTTGAGAAGTGAAGTGAAGTGAGAAGGGTCGGATCGATATAGTATCCCTACTTGAGGCAGTTGGAAGGCGTCCTGGAGAATCTCTCTCTCCTCTACAGGAACGCGATCCAGTTCGGCTTATTGTTGTGTCTATAAGGGGGGGTGGGAAACCTTGTAAAGATTGGAGTGTAAGGTGCTGTGACAGTGATTGCCTATTATATATGTGTTATATATTATTATAGTATATATATAATTATATATATAGATATATATAATATATATTATTTATATAATATATTTATAGTATACAATTAAATTTCATTTGATTTATTTAAAGTTATATATATATATAGTATTTTTCACAGTCTTTATAGCTATGTATGTAAATATATATATCTATATATATATATATATATATATATATATAAATAAATATTATATATATCTGTATATATAATTAATGCATATATATATGATGTATGTATGTAGGATTTAAGTTTACAGTTATGTACATGTATATACGTATATATATGTATACGTATATAGTATATTATATACATATATATATATATATATATGTATATATGTATATATATATGATATGTATATTATGTATATATGTATATATACATATACAGAGAGAGAGAGAGAGAGAGAGAGAGAGAGAGAGAGAGAGAAGAGAGAGAGAGAAACGATTTTCGTAATTCATT
The DNA here is from genome assembly GCF_015104395.2 of Macrobrachium nipponense. Classification (NCBI taxonomy): domain Eukaryota; kingdom Metazoa; phylum Arthropoda; class Malacostraca; order Decapoda; family Palaemonidae; genus Macrobrachium; species Macrobrachium nipponense. Next base: position 20,962,684 of record NC_061088.1, on the reverse strand, counting down.
CGTTAATGCTGTTTTTAGTTGATTTGACGTTGTTGATGTTATTTATTGCATTGTCGTTTTGAATTATATAATATTTTTTTCCCCTTGGCTGAGAGATGAATTATCTGTTCAATTCATTGCAGTATTTGCGAATCCGAAAAAATATCAACTTTATTTCGTTTATGAAATTAGTTACTTTTCCATTATTTAAGGCTGTTGCCTGTAATTCGTTCTGAGGAAATCAGCAATTATCTTTAGTTATTCAGTTCTTATATATACACACACACACATATATATATATATATATATTATATATATATATATATATATATATATATATATATACATATATAGATACATATATGTGTGTGTGTGTGTGTGTGTGTATATATGTATACATACTATATATATGTGTATATATATATTTATTTTTATTTATATATTTATAAATTTTTATGCTTAAAAATCGATTTATTTGTATTGATTTTTTTATATTTATTCATTTTTATTGTTGATACAGTTTATATCCTTATATATATATATATAATATATATATATATTATATATATATATATATATATAGTTTCCTTTATAAAATATATTTACCTTTATTTACATTAGTGTATTTACTCATTTATTTATATAGATTTTTGTATTTTCATTGATATATTTATTTAATTTTATAAAAGTTTTTAGGTATCGTCATTTTTATTTGTACCTCCATTCATTTGATTTTATATTCATTCGTCTTGATTGATATATTCATTCGTTTATTTACTCGCTTATCTGGATATCGTCTTTATTTTATTTTATATGCATTTGTTTATTTACTCACTTACAGCAATCGCTTATCTGTATCCGTCACTGTCACCAAGGATGCTTCCGAATCACCGAATCACCGGCCGTCCATTTCAGCTGAAGCTTTATAAATTGTTGTCTTGCTCGAACGGAATTTGTCCACATAATCTGCGTAGTAAGTTAAAATACGTAAGCACTTCCAGGACTTGGTGGGTTTCCTCTAAAGTGAACCCTTAGGGAATGAAGAAGAAGAAGAAGAAGAAGAAGAAGAAGAAGAAGAAGAAGAAGAAGAAGTAGTTAAGAGGGTGCATGGGAAAGGGAGGCGATAAGAATGTTGGAGGTCGTATAAGTCTACGGACTTTACACGCCACATCTGAATCTTTGGCTTACGCTGATTACATTTTCTTATTCTCTCTCTCTCTCTCTCTCTCTCTCTCTCTCTCTCTCTCTCTCTCTCTCTCAATATTGAATATTGTATGTTGTGTGATTTGTGTGAGTCTTAGATAGTATTTCCCTATCCCACTGAAAATTAAATCTGCAACATAACTCTCTCTCTCTCTCTCTCTCTCTCTCTCTCTCTCTCTCTCTCTCTCTCCTTTCAATTAACTACAGAATCCAATTATAAATTATCTAGGGGTAGCACCGAGTTTTTCACCAACAACTCCCCCCCCCCTCCCCCCTTGGATTTTTTCCTTAATTAACCCATTTTTCCCCACAGACTCGATTCATTAAATGTGCATTTTTTTCCCTCCACCCAACACCCCCCCCTCCCACCTCACCTCCGTCCGTCGACGCGACGGGAAAAAAGAAGAAGAAGAAGCCGTCCGCTGATACGCATCTCAATCGGCAATTGTTTATTTTTGCGCACCTGTCAATCAGCTCTCCAGGACTTGTTGTCGTGTTGTCGTAGTAATTGGATGTTGTGCAGTTTGGAGCGAACAATAGAAATAATTTTTAGCAGAAAAAAACGTCACAAATAAAATCTAATATACATTACTACGGTAAATAAATTTTAGGCATAAATTTTATGCAATGCGGACCGAACAAAAAAAAAAAAAAAAAAAAAAAAAAAAAAAAGTTTTTAGCAGAAAAAAAAATCTGAAATTTTTATGCGTAAATTGTTGTGCAATTCTCACCGAACAATAAAAAGAAATTTTAGCTGAAGATGAAAAAAATATTTCTGAAGTTTTTACAACAGTACAACCTCTTAAATGAAATCTAATTTACTACAGATAAATTTCACGCTAAAAATTGATAAGTGACCCTTTTAACTCGGTGTTCAGGTAAAACTATTCTTGTTCATTTATTTTTTATTTTCTAATAACCTATCTAATCTTTTTGTATTTTATTCTGTTACTTATTTAAAATGAACTCCACATTCTTTGGAAGCTTGAATTTCAAGTCAGTGGCCCCTTTAGTGGGCTTGTTCCTTATGAATAGGGCTCTATGTAATAATAATAATAATAATAATAATAATAATAATAATAATAATAATAATAATAATAATAATAACTGACTTGCTTTGCTAAGAGTACAAATACATCAGAGACTGATACGTAAAAACATCACTATGCAAAAAAAAGAAGTATTTTGATAACCATGATAATAATGACGTAAGCACCGATCACAGATAGAAAATAAAATCAAAGAATAATAATGCTAATTGGGAGAAAAAATAAATGAGAAAACGATAATAATGCTAATTAGGAGAGAAGTGGCGTCTCAGGTGCTCGGAGGAGGAGAAAAAAAAGGGCGATCAGAAAATAACGAGGAGAGAGAGAAAGAGAAAGAGAGAGAGAAAGAGAGAGCTCTGCAAAAGAAGCGAAAAATGCAGGCGGCTTATTGTTGGCGATGGCGATGGGGAAAAGTATAGACATTTTAACGCCTCCGGTTATTTAATTATCAATGGTTTTTTTTCATCTTCGGGTGATTGTGCGTCAACAAGTGCGAGTTGCGTGTGTGTGTATGTGTGTGTGTGTGTGAGTTTATATCTGTGTGCGCGTGAGTCGTGTGTAGTTATGCATAAAAGGAAAGTGTGCGTGTTTGTGTGTGCACTACGACACATTTCGTATACACAAACAATATATAATATACATATTTATGAATATTAATATAAACCTTTATATATACTCGTGTGTGTGTTTGTGAGCGTGTGTGTGTAGTTATGCATAAAGGAAAGTGCATGTGCGTAGTTTTTATATATTCGTATACAAATGCAAGAGTATATATATATATATATATATATATATATATATATATATATATATATATATATATATAAACAGGTATGTCTGTGTGTGTGTGTGTCTGTTTGTGTGCGTATATGTACACATACAGTATATATATATATATATATATATATATATATTATATATGTGTGTGTGTGTCTCGATAGATAATTAGGTATTTATGTTTGTATACAGTACATTATGTATCTGAAAAAAGTGCATGGCAAATGGCGCTAATTCTCAGGACTGCTTTTGAACGAAAACTTAAAATCGCCTTACCGATAAGATCATTATAACTTCATTGCTGCAATCGTTATTAGTATCATTATCGCTGCCAATGTCGGCATCATAATCATCATCTTAATTATTCTTATTTTTGATTGTTCGTTATAGTGACTATTTTCTACTGTCATTTTTATCAATGTTTTTGCTGTCGTCATCATTCGTCATTATCAGTATCATTACCATTTCTCATCGTAATATTATCGTCATCATTAACCTTGTCATCCTTATCCACCGTAGGGGGGGCGGGTTAACGCCGTCAATGTAACTCACGCGGTGCACTGCAGGCATTAGTACTTAAGGTTTTGTGCGTCGTCCTATCGTAGCTGCAATCTCTTTCATTCCTTTTGCTGTGCCTCCGTTCATATTCTCTTTCTTCCATCTGACTTTCCACCTTCTCTAACGATTGATTCATGGTGCATCTGTCAGGTTTTCCTCCTGTTACGCCTTTCAAACCTTCTTACTGTCACTGTCAGTTTCCCTTTCGGCGCTGAATGACCTCGTAGGTCCCAGCGCTTGGCTTGGCCCAAATTTTATATTCTATTCTATCATCCTCATCAGCATTATCAATCATTATCACCGGTGTTGTTGACAGTGTTTGTTTTTCCTTATTACAATTCACCATCACGTACTTTTTTCCTGGCGGAGGGGTTTGGGGGGGCGGGGGTGGGGAAGCCGCCCTCCCTCCCGCCCATGCACTCCCAACCGCCGATGATTCAGTAAATACGGACGCCCTGGTAAGCAGACAGACTCCACACCGGATTAAATTTGGACGAACCGCCCACCCTCCCAACCCCCCGCCTCCCCCCGGACGTTGAATTAAATCGAAGATTAGCATATTTAGTGAATGACCCAAAGCGCGGCCGGCGAATAGCGGCAGCAATTATACTCTACTACAGCGCCCACTACAAAATGGAGTAATTTGATGTCTCTCAGCCTCCATTAGAACAAAGAGATCTATATATTAACGGTATGATAGTGCATTAAGCTTCTCCCTTTCATTGCACTGCCATGGAACGCGCGGGCCCGTCTGCGCGCGTATATATACGCGGTCAAAGGGAAAATAATGATTTAATTTAGGGGTGCCTTCTTCCGTTATATATAGTCATTTTTTTTCCCCGCCCGTTTTCCGGTATTTAATGAATTTTATTTTTTTTTCTGATATGCAATGAAATGAATCCCGAACTTTTCATTTAATTGTAATATTCCTGTTAATGAAAAAGATTGTGAATCCAGAGTTTACTCATTTTCTTTATGCTTTACTCAAGAAGGGGCTCGTCCATGATTTGACATCTAGCTGTTGATCCGTGACCACCTGCAAGAGTTGATGACCTTCGTTCTAAGTTATAGAAAAAATTGAAGAAATAGACAGATATGCGTCTCCTCTTATATTTGCCATCGGCCAGGTGACATTTGCGCAGTAGATGAAGCGTATATTTTTAATTGGTCTTTCTGTTACTTCGTTTTATACCAAGCAATGCTTCCCTTCTTACAAAGTAATGAAACTTGTCGATGCAAATAATTCAAGTATTTTGGTAACGGCAGAAATGGAAAAGAGTTTTTTTTTCATTATTATTCTGGTTTGTCTGTGAGAACACACGATGAACGCAAGATAGATCGATAAATGAATCTAAATAAAAGTTTCAGTTTACAAGTATCTCAAATTATGTTATGACAAATGTATAAAGCACGGCAGAGATAAGGCGCTCATATAAACGCAGGCGAGACATTGAATCAGTTAAGTATATCATAGTTTAACCAGACCACTGAGCTGATTAACATCTCTCCTAGGGCTGGCCCGAAGGATTAGATATTTTTACGTGGCTAGAAACCAATTGGTTATCAGCAACGGGACCTACAGCTTATTGTGGGATCCGAACCACATTATATCGAGAAATTAATTTCCAATCACTAGAAACAAATTCCTCTGATTCCACGCTGGCAGAGCAGAGAATCGAACTCGGGACTACCGAATCGGTAGGCGAGCACGTAAACCACTCGTCCAACGAGGAACCTTCCAAATGGGTAGGAAAGGACTCAAAATGACCTGCAACTATTTCATTAAACTCTCCTATACAAGCGCCTCAGTGGTATGGTCGGTATGGTGTTGGCCTGCCACTTCGGTGGCCGCGAGTTCGATTCTCGGGTATTCCACTGACGGGCTAAAGATGTGTATTTCTGGTGATAGAAGTTCACTCTCGACGTGGTTCGGAAGTCACGTAAAGCCGTTGGTCCCGTTGCTGAATAACCACTGGTTTCATGCAACGTAAAAACACCATACAAACAAACAAACAAACTCTCCCATACATCCTTTGCGTTGAAGTTCTCTCCAAGCGCCCCCTCCAGTATTCCCTTCTGCTCGACCCCTTCCCTCCCTCCCACCTTCCGAGAAAAACATTGTAACCTACTGATAAATTTCCTGCTCGTTACAGTATATCAGTATTAATTGCCCTAAGTGTATTGCTGTGAAAAGTCGCCATTACCCTAATTCACGGACTGCATTTATGTTTATAGCTGTATTAAATAACGCCATTTTATATAAATGTATACAGTACTCCGGACTTCAGGCAATTGCGTCAATCAACGCTCCCTTTTTATAGTGGCTTTCACAGCGAGGTTTGTTAACCCCCTCTCCCCCCCCCCAACCCTCACCTTTCACCCATGAGGTAAGTGGGCGGGGGGGGGCCGGGGGGGGGCTCCTCTTCAGCTTTTTTTCCTTCTCTCCCCCTCCCTCGCTGGCCACTTCCGGACTCATTGTTACTAATTGGGTGTTATTTTTGTAATCGGCCGTATTATGTGTAATGTCATTCTTTTCCATCGGCTTTAATGAATGTGCCGTCATCTCCTACTACTATTGTTAGTTTGCCTGCAATTGTGTTGGGAGCAGTCGAAGTTTGCCTCTTTTTAGTTTTCTGCAAAAGAAAACTATTGTGACGGCTTTGTCTGTCCGTCCGCACTTTTCCTGCCCGCCCTCAGATCTTTAAAAACTACTGAGGCTAGAGGGCTGCAAATTGGTATGTTGATCATCCACCCTCCAGTCATCAAACGTACCCTCTAGCCTGAGTAGTTTTCTTTATTTTATTTAAGGTTAAAGTTAGCCATGATCGTGCGTCTGGCAACACTATATAGGACAGACCACCACCGGGCCGGGGTTGAAAGTTTCATGGTTGCGGCTCATACAGCATTATACAGAGACCATCGATAGATGGATCTGTTTTTAGTCGCCTTGATTATATGTTGTACAGAAAAGTCGATTGCGCCGAAGAAACTCATTTTTACTTTCTTTTTTTCAGCGGGTTTGTATCTTGTCAGGTGATTGAATGAACGAAAGAACTGGCGTTGCGTTGCATGCTGTTATCTGTCCGTGCTTCGCATTTCTCTAGTGGTATTTTCAAGCCCTTAATAGATTTTACCTGGGCGTGTTTGAGTGTTTCAGTCATTCTGTTTTCTGTATTGTCTCGTTTTGCTTTGTAATATCGTCTATGGTATTGTCAGGCGTTGAAAAGATACTTTTTTTGCTTTTGGTCATGTTTCTCAAAATATCAATGGATTCTTATACAGTTATATTTTAAAGGCAGTTATATTTCAAAGTAATATTCATAGTAGATTTCATTTTGCAATATCAAAGTCCTTACGTAGTATTTATGCGAATAAACCACGTTTTGGCATAACGAATGATTGGATTCTTGTACGGTTATATTTAAGAAAAAAAAAAAAAGTGATATTTTAAAGTTATATTCCAAGTAACTCCATTTTGAAATTCCAAGGTCCTCGTGTAGTATTTATGTAATCAGTCACTCCTAGGCATAACGAATTGATTTTGTCTTTTCGCAGATAGATAAGTAAATTCGAATTCGTAAGTGCTGAAGAAAACCGCTGTGCGCAGCTAAATATTGATTGCGTGGTAAACGGATTCATTTTTATCAGTGCTGACCTAGAGTAAGACGCATTGCGTTATGAACTACCCGTGATGAAGAGAGCAATTCATATAGCAGAGACTTGCTCCCCAGTAGTGACAACCAGAACTTACATTGCTTTAAGAACTCGTCAGACTGAAGGGAGTAATTCATACGGTAAGGACTTGCTTTCCTACAGTAAATCTTTCATCTCTGAAATATCCAGAACAGAAACAAAAATATATCATCATTGTTTATTTCTATGAACGTAGACACACACAAACACACACATATATGCATAATATGTGTGCTTGTGCGCAATTGTTGAGTTGCGGAAACAAAGATATATCATTATTTATTCAATGAACATACACACACACACACACACACAGATATATATATATATATATATATATATATATATATATATATATATATATATATACACACACATAAATAGCGTGCGTAGTGTGTACTATGTGTGTATTTGAGTATATGGTCATAATTCTGTGTATTTTAGCAATGACAGATTCATCAACAACAAAAGTACCGAAAAGACTTTCGATATTTTAAGCCACAAGATTTCGTGTGAATTTTATTTTTTCACTAACCGCCAATTGGTCCCGCTTTCCATCAGTAGCTGCTATTTATATGTAGTGATGTTTGTTTTTAATTTGAACGAATATCCTTTCTCATTGTTCTATTTTAGAGGTTTTCCCAGATTATAGTGAAGATGCAGTCTTTGTTACTTGTGTAATTTGTTAACCAATTATTCCTTTCCATTATTAACTATATTTTGAAATGGTTTTACGATTTGGAGTGAAACGAGTAATAGATTTGGCTGAAAATATTAATCGGATTCGAAATTTGTTATCAGTTTCCTTTTAAGTAAAAGTTAATGTTGTGCAATCAGCGTATCTTCTGTTTTGATGACCATTAACGTTGTGACTCCATCACATAATACTCAGTGTATAAATTTTAACTAGATTTTAGTTAGTAATTTCATTATTTTTTTTATTTCCAAATGTTTTCTTAATAAATTCTTAAAAGGTAAATCTTCATAGTTTTTCTGAAAGTTGGATATCTGTAGCGTAAGTAACCACAGGTATGATAACAATATACAAAATCAGTGTATCGACCATCTCTGCCATCAAGCCTTGGCAGTCTGGTGTAAGGGGCAGCAGATCGAATGAGACTCAAGAGCCAACAGAGTAACCAATCAATCAATCAATTCTAGAATTGCAAAGGAAATGGGGGTCGGTTTTCCCAGCGTCTCTCCTGACAAATTCCACATGGTTTGTTTGGCGGGCCGGAAGGGGGGAGGGGGGAAGGGGGGGGGGGGGGGGGAGTTCTCCTATCTTCCTTTCGTATCCTACCTATATGCTAAGGATGTGGTGTAGGGTGGGGTGGGGGTAGGTGGTTAGTAGGGGAGAGGGGAAGTGGAAGCGTTGCTTAAATTGGAAACCGTCTTTTCATGCAAACTCATGCATGCATCTCTCCTCCCTCTGCTTGTGGCTTCTGTCATTGGCGTATTTTATATTTATTTATTCATTTCTCTATCTACTTACAGATGCATTTAATCATAGTTATCACATCTTATAGACCGCGTATTTAATTTTACGTAATTATCTACGTTAAGTCGTTTCCCTCAGGACCATCAGATGGTTTCAAAGAATAACAAGAGAAAAGTCTATCCAACGCGGATAAACCGAGTCTGTAGTTGTTGAGCACTTATTTCATGGCTTGGTGATTGTCGTCACGATTAGCTGGCTTTATTTAGATTGTTTTACTTTTTTTTATTTACTCAAAATGAATTTGATCGTCTCTTGTGGGCCAATATCTAAAGTGGTGTGAATGGACTGATGCTGAAATACAAAACTCACACTCACGCACGTGTGAGTAATCGGTGCACTCACACACACAACACACATGCATATGTATATGTATGTATATATATATATATATATATATATATATATATATATATATATATATATATATATATATATATATATATATATGTGAGCGTGTGTACACACATATCTATATACATAGGTGTACATATGTATATATATAAATATGTATATAGACATGAGTAGTATATATATATATATATATATAGATATATATATATATATTATATATATATATATATATATATATATATATATATATATATATAGTATATACATATTGTGTGTGTGCATGTATGAGTTGTGGCTACGCAGGAGCATGTAAGGGTACTTATGTTAAAGAGAGAGAGAGAGAGAGAGAGAGAGAGAGAGAGAGAGAAGAGAGAGAGAAGAGAGGCTCTGACACCTTTTCAAGAGACGCCGTTTGATCTGAACCTAACCAACAAGCAAATATTTCCTTTATCCGAACGACCACCATTCTAAAACCTCATTAATCCGAGCACCCGTCACCTCCCTCACCCCCTCCCTCCCTCCCCTCTCCCACCCCTCCCCTGTCCCCCAAGGGTCCTCCTCCTTGATCTCGGGCGTCCCCGAAAATCCCAAACCTCGTTAAATCCCGTCAGCAGTAGTCGAGTGGTGGGATTACTCCCGTGTCCAGTCGAGCGAGAAATCCCTCGAGGGCAATTCTATGGTATGTAATCCTTGCTTCGCACCATGCATGAAGGCCCTCGATTGTGGGGGGTGGGGAGGGGGGGGCGTCCTCTTCCCCCTTGGAGAAAAACGGGGCTGGTTGGGGGGGGAGGAGGGGTTGGTGGTTGAAAGGCGGAGAGACGTGAGAATGAAAGTGATAAATGGGGGGAGGGGTTTGGTGTGGTAGGAAGATAAGTAAATGAGAGAGAGAGAGAGAGAGAGAGAGAGAGAGAGAGAGATGTTAAAAGGGGGGACGGTCGGAATATGCATAAGTGAGGAGTGAGGAGGAAACAGAAATTAGAAGCTCGAAGGGCGTAAGAAGAAAATATTGTTTATAAGGACAGGAAAACTATAAATGAGGAAGATAAATAGGGTAATAGCGATAAGCCGTGAGAATATTAGTGTAAACGTGAAATGGATGATAAAGAAACGATTAATTAGCTGAAGTTAGGAGACATGAAAATACAAATAAAAGTAATAAGGAAAATATTTTGGAAAAACACTGGAGTAAATGAGAGAATAAAAGTATAATTGGTAAGAAAGTTTCTTTAAGGTTAAAGTTAGCCATAGTCTTGCTTCTGGCAGCGCTGTAGGTACCAACAACATAGGCCACCACGGAACCGTCGCTGAGTTCCATGGGCCGTGGCTGAGACCACCACCGGACAGAAAACTCGATTTTTCGAAAATTATTTACTGTTTTTGATGTAGCTGGATAATTCCAATGTTTTAGTTTATATGTTTAAGTTTTTACCCAACAGTATCCTGACTGTCTACTCAATATGTTTCATGTTTTTATTTTTTATTTTTTTATTTCAGAATATTTCTACGCTCATATATCCACTTTTATTTATCGGCATTTTGCTATTTTACACATTCCGACTCGTAATTGAGAATTTAAGTCCTGATTCATTTATGTCAACATTTTTCTATAATGAAATCATGCCTGTCTATT
>NC_061088.1:20929871-20947371 GCF_015104395.2 Macrobrachium nipponense | reverse complement strand
GGAAAGTATAGCGCCTCAGTGGCGTGATCGGTATGGTCTTGGCCTGGCACCTCGGTGGTCGCGAGTTCGATTCTCGGGCATTCCACTGAAAGGTTAGAGATGTGCATTTCTGGTGATAGAAGTTCACTCTCGACGTGGTTCGGAAGTCACGTAAAGCCGCTGGTCCTGTTGCTGAATAAGCACTGGTTCCATGCAACGTAAAAACACAAACAAACAAACAAACAAACCAAGGAAAGTATGAATAGAGACGTCGCGGTTGAATATGTGACCTAATCGTAGATATATTCATGTGCAGGGTCTTAAAATTGATAGCAAAATGATAGGTATTTAGTCATTTCTGTCAGAGGCACAACTACTGTGATGGAAATCTTTTAGTGAAATTGAAGGATTTTTAAGAATTCTCCTGTTTTCCAGTTTATTTATTCATCTAGTCTTTTATTCACGTGTTTATTTATTTATTTTATTACTTCTCCTTCGTCTTCTTCTTTCTTCTTCCCAGCTTTATCCCTATTCGGGGTCGCCGTTTTTAACGAGTCTCTTCCATCTACCTCTGTCCCTCCCGTACGCCTTTCTCCCTCATATCATCTCTAATGCAATCTCTCCACCTGGTCTCAGGTCTTCCTCTCCTTCGTGTTCTATCCACCCGATTCATTCATTTATATTTGTAACCTGGAAGAAACGAATAATTACCGTAGAGATATAAATCGTGGAAGGTTCTCTTGAGTCCATGTGATTAAAAAAAAAAAAAAACCAAGTTTCGATAAACGAATTCTCATGCCCGTCAAAGGTATTTTTGACTCGTTTATGAATTTAGTTGTTATTGGTTCGTATAAATGCCCAGCGAATAGGAACGTCACAGCCGGTTATGCGGGTATAAAAAAAAGAAGAAGAGGAGCAGTCCGGCGAAAAGAGAGTAATGAAAATATACAACAATGCACCGAGAAGAAAAATAACAATAATGGCCCCCAAAAAGAGAAAAGCCACGACGAACCGAGCAACAACAAACAAGTTATTTCCAGGGCTCCTATTATTGTCGTCCTTTGACAGGGTAGCAGTCCTCGAGGACGACTCGAGGGGGGTCCCTAGGGACTGAGGGACGGCGGGGTTGGGGGAAGGACAGTTGGCGCCCGGGGTTAGAAGAGGGCATGAGAGCCTCTGGCGCCATTGTTGGCCGATGATGGAGGACCCTCAGCAACCACACCTCGAAGACTAGACCAATTTTGCTCCGAAGTGGTGCGTCAGGTTCGCCTCCTAGCCTTTGGGATAGGGAGTCCCAGGGTCCCCCAGGGTGGACGGAGGATAGGCGATTCGCCTCAGATATTCCAGGGGATTATGAATATGGCGAGGGTTACACTTCCAGAACGTTCGGAGGTTTCACGGATGAAAAGAAATATGGAAAAAGGGGTTTTTTTCTTCTTTTTATTTGAAGAAAAATTGTAGGCATTTCTTAAAAGATATTATTATTAAAAATCTCTCTCTCTCTCTCTCTCTCTCTCTCTCTCTCTCTCTCTCTCTTATTTTTCATACATTGTATGGGAGACCCGTAATTTTTTTATTTTGTATATATGTAACTGTAATTTGACTAATTCAGTTCTTCCTCTCTCTCTCGGCTCTCTCTCTCTCTCTATCTCTCTCTCTCTCTCTCTCTTATTTTTTCATACTACTTGTATGGAAAGGTCTGTCATTTTTTTTATTTGTTAGATATGTAAACTGTAAAATTTACTAATTCAATCTCTCTGCTCATCTCTCTCTCTCTCTCTCTCTCTCTCTCTTATTTTTCATACTACATTGTATGGAAGGCCTGTCATTTTTTTATTTGTAGATATGTAACTGTATTTGACTAATTCAAGTTCTCTCTCTCTCTCTCTCTCTCTCCTCTTATTTTTCAATACATTGTATGGGAGGTTCCGGTCATTTTTTTTATTTGTAGATATGAACTGTATTTGGGCTTAATTCAAGTTGGGTTCTCTCTTCTCCTCTCTCTCTCTTCTCTCCAAGTTCCTCTCCTCTCTCATCTTCTTATTTTCATCCTTTTTCATTTTTGTTATCCAATGTAAATTTTTTTATTATAGACTATGTAACTATATTTTGACTTTTTTTTTAATCATTCATCCATTCTCTCTCTCTCTCTCTCTCTCTCTCTCTCTCTCTCTCTCTCTCTCTCATTTTTTATCCAATGTATAGTATGACTGTCATTTGATCATATTTTATCTTATTTTTCACTTATATATGGAACTCTCTCTTCTCTCTCTCTCTCTCTCTCTCTCTCTCTCTCTCTCTCTCTCTCTCGTTTATCATTCAGCGTTCAAGCGAGAGCCCCCTTCATTGACTCTATCTTCTTTTATGGCGCATATGGAAGCGTCGGACGGAGGGGGCGTGTGTTTGTGGGGGGGGGGGGGGGGCGGTGTGGAGTGATATGGGTGGCCGAGACTGATTGAGGCGCTCATGTCTCGTCCGTTAAGAGACTGGAATTCATTTGAACCTTTTTACAGCCAACATAAACCCGAACACTCGTTTAAGGGCGGGATGGACATATCCCCATTCCGTCCTCTGTTAGAATTCCTCCCTTCCGAAGAAGACTTTTCTAAGAGGGAATGACCATGAAGTCTTTGACGACGCTGCGAGGGAAGTCTTTGATGTCACTTTTTTTTTTCTTTTTTTTTTATTCATTCGTGCGGAATCTAGAGAATTGCCCTCCGGACTCACATCTGCTCAAACGGGTACGTTTTGTAGAAATGGACTGAAGCATTGTACTAGCTGGGAAACGGGTTGTTAATTGAGGTTAAATATAGATTATAAGATAATTGATTGTTATTATTATTATTTATTATTTAGTAGTTGAAACCTATTCATATGGAATAAGTCCACCAAAGGGGCCATAGACTTGACGTGAAAGCTTCAAAAGAATATGGTGTTAATTAGGAAGAAGAAGTAAAAGGAAATGCAGAAAGAGAGCCTAATTATTATTAAATAAAAAAATAATATAAATAGATAAATAAAAATGTATTAACATGCAAGGAGAATAGTATAACAATAATAATAATAATCATTCGTATTTTTTTTCTATCACAGTCTTCCTATTCGACTGGGTGGTTTTTATAGTGTGGGATTCCGGGTTGCATCCTGCTGCCTTAGAAGTGCATCACTTTTCTCACTGTGCGTGCTGTTTTAGGAGCACACTCTTCTGCATGAGTCCTGGAGTTACTTCGGCATCTAGTTTTTCCAGGTTCCTTTCCAAGGATCTTGGGATCGTGCCTAGTGTTCCTATGATTATGGGTACAATTTCCACTGGCATAGCCCATATTTTCCTTATTTCTATTTTCAGGTCTTGACACTTATCAAGACCTGGTTCTGTGCAAGTGCTGGGCATTTGCTTGCTATGTTGTTTATGGTCTCGTTTTTCATATTACACTTCCTGCATATGGTTGAGATTTTATTCCCATCTATCGTTCTTTTGACATATCCGGTTCTTAGGTCCTGGTCTTGTGCCGCAGTTAGCATTCCTTCTGTTTCCTTCTTGAGTTCTCCCCTCTGTAGCCATTGCCATGTTTCGTCGCTGGCCAGGTCTTTAGTCTGTCTCATGTACTGTCCATGCATTGGTTTGTTGCGCCATGCCTGTGTTCTGTTTATCATTCTCTTGTCTCCGTATATTTCTGGGTCTTCGTCTACTTTTATCAGTCCTTCTTCTCATGCACTCCCTAGCCACTCGTCTTCACTGGTTTTCAGATATTGCCCCAGTGCTCTGCTCACGATGTTGACGCAGTCCTCTATGCTTAGTAGCCGTCTCCCTCCTTCCTTTCGTGTTATGTATATATAGTCTGTCTGTATTTGCTCTTGGGTGTAGTGCTTTGTGTTTACAAGTTTTCTGGTCTTTGCTACGGAGTTCAGCCTTCGTCCACTCCACTAATCCTGTGCTGTATCTGATTACTGGTACTGCCTATGTGTTTATGGCTTTCATCATATTCCTGGCATTGAGTTTTAACTTGAGTATCACCTTAAGTCTCTGCATATATTCTTTCCTAATCATGTCCTTCATCTCTTAGTGTTTTATGTCCTCTCCTGTTATCCCCAGGTATTTGTATCCTGTCTCATCTATGTTTTTTATGCTAATCCCATCTGGTAGCTTAATCCCTTCAGTCCTTGTTACTTTGCATTTTTGTATGTTGACCATGGCACATTTTTCTATTCCAAACTCCACCCTGATGTCCTCAGATGCAATTCTTACAGTCTGGATTAAGGTATCTATTTTCTTGATGGTTAATTCTGTTGCCTCCTTTCTTGAATTCGTACCCAGCATCCATCTTCTGTAGTACTTTTGTCTTGGGAATCATGGCTACTATGAAGAGTAGTAGGGACAGTGAGTCACCTTGAAAGATCCCTCTCCTGATGTTAACCTCTCCTAGTCTTATCCCAAAGCTTGTAAGTACTGTATTCCGGTTACGCATTGTATTTTTAAGGAAGCTGATAGTTTTCAAGCATTCTATTAGCCATGTGTGGTATCATGTTGAAGGCTTTCTTGTAGTCAATCCATGCCATGCTTAGGTTGGTTTTCCTTCTCTTGCTATTCTTCTATTCTTCTTTACCACTTTGTCAGGAGCGGTCTTTTGTGCCCCTGCACTTCTGGTAGGCATTACTGGTAGGCAGGTGATAGGCCTGTATATAGTTACTTACTGTATTTCCCTTGTTCTTGTCTTTTTGTACTAAGGATGAACTCCCTATGGTCATCCATTTGGGCGCATAGTGGTTTGTGATACAATGCTGGAGTTGTTCTGCTATTCGTGGGTGTAGGGCCTTGAAGTTTTTGGGCCAGTATCCATGGGGCTTTCCTAGTTGACATTTTCTTTAGTTGGTGTCTGTTTGTGTCTGTTGTGATCTCAGTGAATCTTTGTTTTATTCACCCCATTTCTTTTGCCTTGACTTCCTAGAGCCATGTTGTATGTTTGTTGTGTGGTACCGGATTGCTCCATATGTTTTCCCAGTCTCTTACTCAGTTAAACTTCAGGAATTTCTTGGTCTTTCTCTCTTAGACGGGTATTCACGCTCAGGTTTACCTGTCAGTCCACCCAAGACCATGTGACAGATGAGCGTCCACATGTAAAGAGTAGAACTGTCAGTCGGACAGTCAACTCGAGGTCATTGCCTTCATTTCTCACCTAGCCTTTGTCGTGGAAACACTATATGGCAGCGATGGAACTCCTCTGGCTAAGGAGTGGAGTTACATACACTATCTGCTGTGGCAGTTCACCTCAAAATAGGAAAGAAGCAAAAAGGTGTAAAAGAGTGTGGTCTAAATATTACCTATTAAAGAGAGATATCTAGTCTCATACAATATTAATGAATAAGGTTAAATTAGACCGGGGTGATGGTACTTTATGAAATGGACCGTGATGCCTGATTTTATTTGTAACACCTTTCTTAAAAAGGCAGGAGACTGGCGTAGGCCTATACCAAATTGTATTTATCACATGGAAATAGTTTTTATTTATTATATGATATGAATTCATAACGGTCTACAAATTGCTCTGCATGGTCTAATAAAGACATTAATTTGCCTAATCATAGTTTATTCATATTCTGGTTGGAGCAGCTGAGATCCTTCCTAGGCAAAATCCAGCAGCGAACTGTCATAAAATCGTTGGTTACTCATCACTCGGTCGAAAGAACTTTAGGTAATTCCATCAGTTCATCAGTTCTGGTGAGTGGACTGACCCCGCCCACAAACTGTTGTACACACATACGTTTTAACATTAGTTTTGATGAACTGACAGGGAGACTGACAGGTAAACCTGTGTGTGAATACCCGGTCTTAGTTGGGTGTATAGTCTTTTCTCGTTGGTTCCGAAGAGTTCGTTCAGTTGGTATCCTTTATTCCTGTTCATGTACCGCTGGATCTTATGTCCTTGGGCTTTAAGCCCCTGTTTTATATTTTCTTTTGTGTCATTTAGTCCCTTCTGTACTTTGTATTTCTCGTTCAGTTCCTCCCTTGTTTTCTTGGATTTTAGCTTCTTCTCTGCCATCTCTTTCAGTTTACTCAAGTCAGATCTCATCATCATGATTTGTTTTTCCAGGCACCTTTACCCAGGCAGTTGCTGTTTTAGTTTCAGCTCTCAACATGAGAGCTTGTCCTCCAGCCTCCAAACAACTGTTGGCTCTCAATCTGAGAGCTTGTCCTCCAGCCTCCAAACAGCTGACGGCTCTCAACCTAAGAGCTTGTCCTCCAGCCTCCAAACAGCTGTTGGCTCTCAGTCCAAGAGCTGGTCTTCTAGCCTCTGAAACAGCTTTTGTCTCTCAAACTCAGGGCTTGTCCATCTAGCCTCCAAACAACTATTGGCTCTCACCCTTCCTCTGCAAAAGTTCTTTCCGCCTGCTGAGGTGGCTTGGGAAGATCCCAGACTGATGACTCGAGAGCTAGTCCGCTTGCCCGCCAAACAACTGTTGACCTCTCATCAGGAAGGTTCTTATGCCTGCCGAGATGAGGGGTATCTTGCTAGCAGTTGACTCTCGCTCGGAGAGTTCGCCCATCCTCTAAACAGCCGTTGGCTCAAGCCAGTAAGAGTTCCTCCACCTGACGTGTTGGGGCAAACTTCCCCAGCCACTGACTCTCACCAGGAGACTTCTTGATCTTGCCGAGATGGGACGATCTCGCCAGCGTTGACTTTCGCAGGGAGAGTTTCTCTGTCCTCTGAACAGCCGCTGGCTCTAGCCAGTGAGAGTTCCTATGCCTGATGAGTTGGGGGGAAATTCGCCAGCCGTTGGCTCTCACCAGGAAAGTTCCTCCGCAGGATTACTGCATCCTACCAGTAGTGGCATAGACTGTCTTCTAGATTATTCTAACAGAATTACCAGGAAGACATCTGCAAGAATAGATCTAGGTATCCAACTATTTCCCTGTATGACAGATCTTTTGTTAGAAGTATTCATCAAGGGACATAACCTACTTGACTTTCTGCAGAGCTGGTCTTTTAGATTATTCCAACAGAATGAACAGAAGGAAAACATCTGTAAGAATATATCTAGATATCCCGCTATTTGCTGCTGTGACAGAGATCTTCTATTAAAAGTCTTCATCAAGGGACATAGCATACTTGACTTTCTGCAAAGCTAGTCTTCTAGATTATTCCAACAGAATGAAGACATCTGCAAGAATAAATTTAGATATCCGACTATTTGCCCACTTTGACAGAGATCTTATATTAGAAGTCTTCATCAAGGGACATAGCATACTTGACTTTCTGCAGAGCCGGTCTTCTAGATTATTCCAACAGAATGACCAGAAAGAAGACATCTGCAAGAATAAATCTAGATATCCGACTATTTGCCTGCTTTGACAGAGATCTACTATTAGAAATCTTCATCAATGGACAGAGCATACTTGACTTTCAGCAGAGCAGGTCTTCTAGGTTATTCCAACAGTATGACCAGAAGGAAGACATCTGCAAGAATAGATCTAGATATCTGACTATTTGCCACTTTGCCAGAGATCTTCTATTGGAAAGTTTTCATTAAGGGACATAGCATACTGGACTTTTTGAAGAGCCAGTCTTCTAGATTATTCCAATAGAATAACCAGAAGGAAGACATCTGCAAGAATAGATCTAGATATCAGACTATTTGCCCACTTTGACAGAGTTGTTCTATGAGAAGTCTTCATCAAGGGACATAGCATACTTGACTTGCTGCAGAGCCAGTCTTCTAGATTATTTCAACAGAATGACCAGAAGGAAGACATATGCAAGAATAGACCTAGATATCCAACTATTTGCCCACTTTGAAAGAGATCTTCTATTAGAAGTCTTCATCAAGGGACATAGCATACTTGACTTTCTGCAGAGCCGGTCATCTAGATTATTCCTACACCATGTCTTCTGGTGGCCTTCTGGTGGTCTTCTGGCCGTCCAAACAGCTGTTGGCTATCAAACTTGGAGCTCGTCCTCCAGCCTCCGAACAGCTGTTGGCTATAGTCTTCCTGAGAGCTTTTCCTCCTGCCTCCTAACCACCATTGTCTTTCACCCTCAGAAGGAAGACATCTACAAGAATAGATCTAGATATCTGACTATTTGCCCGCTTTGACAGAGATCTTCTATTAGAAGTCTTCACCAAGGGACATAGCATACTTTACTTTCTGCAGAGATGGTCTTTTAGATTATTCCAACAGAATTATCTTGTGGTATCCCTCTAGTATCGTTCTGGAGGACTTCTGGAGACCCTCTCGTGGGCTTCTGGTATCCCTCTTACCCAGAGAACTCATCCGCCGAACAGCCGTTGACTCTCCTTGGGAAAGTTCTTCTGCCTGCCAAGATTGGGGGGGATCTCGCCAGCCATTGACTTTCGTTGGGAGAGTCAGCTGAATAACGGTTGGCTCTCGCTTGGTAAGAGTTCCTCTGCCTGACCAGGTGATTGGGAAGATCAATGGACATTAGCTCTCACCCTGAGAGCTGGTCCTCCTGCCTCCAAACAGCTGTTGGCTCTAGTCTTATGAGAGCTGGTCCTCCTGCCTCCTAACCACCATTGGCTATCATCCTCAGAAGGAAGACATCTGCAAGAATAGATCTAGATATCCGACTATTTGCCCGCTTTGACAGAAAGATCTTCTATTTGAAGTCTTCATCAAGGGACATAGCATACTTGACTTTCTGCAGAGCCGGTCTTCTAGATTATTCCAACAGAATGACTAGAAGGAAAACATCTGCAAGAATCGATCTAGATATCCGACTATTTGCCCACTTTGACAGAGATCTTCTAATAGAAGTCTTCATCAAGGGATATAGCATACTTAACTTTCTTCAGAGCCGGTCTTCTAGATTATTCCAATAGAATGACCAGAAGGAAGACATATGTAAGAATAGATCTAGATATCCGACTATTTGCCCGCTTTGACAGAGATCTTCTATTAGAAGTCTTCATCAAGGGACATAGCATACTTGACTTTCTGCAGAGCCGGTCTTCTAGATTATTCTTACACCATGTCTTCTGGTGGCCTTCTGGTGGCCTTCTGGCCCTCTGAACAGCTGTTGGCTCTCAAATTGAGAGCTCGTCCTCCAGCCTCCAAACAGTTGTTGGCTCTAGTCTTCTTGACTGATTTCAGCCATTCATTCAAGTCACCAGATTGATATATTTTTATATATTTTGGTTTATTTGCACTGCCTCTCTAATCACGAAATCTATTACATAATTTATATTTGAATCTATGACGTCATTGTTATCTATGACGTAATTCTTGATCTGTGACCATTTAAAGAGCTTTCTTCGTCTCTGGGCAAAAGTATCTGTCATTAATATTGTAACTGAAAATACCCGCATTATAATCGTCGGTGACGTTCCTATTCGCTGGGCATTTATATGAACCAATGACTAAATTCATAAACAAATAAATAAAAAATACCTTGGTATTTTTTTTAATCACATGGACTTAAGAGGACCTTCCACGATTCATAATTTCTACGGGAATTATTCGTTTCTCTCAGGTTACAAAAATAAATAAATGAATAAGTAAAAAAATAAATAAATAAATTAACACATGAATAAAAGAATAAACTGGAAAACATAAGTATTCTTGAAAAACCTTCAATTTGACAAAAAAAAAAAAAAAAAAGAATCCCATCACAGTAGTTGTGCTTCTTACAGACATTACTAAATACCTATCAACGCGTCTTACATTTTGCACTTATTTATTATTATTATTATTATTATTATTATTATTATTATTATTATTATTATTATTATTATTATTATTATTATTATTATTCAATGTAGATGAAGCCTATTCATAGGGAACATGCCCACTAAAGGGGCCACTGACTTGGAATTCAATCTACCAAACAATATTGTGTTTATTAGGAAGAAGTAAGAGGAAGTAAAACGAAATACAGAAGAAGAGATCCCACTTATTAAATAAGAAAAGAAATTAACGAATGAATAAATAGATAAAAATGTATTAAAATGCAAGGAGAATAGTATTACGATAGTAATGAGGACTTGAGTTGTGACATATAAATTTGAATTACTAGTTCATTAATAAAATGATAACACGAAGAGAAAAGAGAGTATTTAACTGGTTCAACAATGAGCGGGAATTACACGAAATTTGAAGGGCAATTAATTATGTATTGGCAACTGATAATGTTCCCTTAGCACTGATTTGAAATGATGTTATTCGTCTGTTTCTGTAATTTGTTCTAAAATTTGAAACTGGGAGAAGGAGCTGTTTATGACGAAGAAGGAAGAAGAAGAGAATAATGAAGAAAAAATAAGAAGTAGAATATGGAGATGGAGAAGAAGAAGAGAAAAAATTAAGAAATAAAAGAAGAAGAAGATGGAGATGGAGAAGAAGACGATGGAGAAAAAGAAGGAAGACGAAAAAGAAGAAGTAAAGAAGAAAAAAGAAGAGAAAAATGAAGAAAGAAAAGAAGAAGAAGGAGAAGAAGATGGAGGAGAAGAATAAGAATAAGAAGAAGATGGAGATGGAGAAAAAGAAGACGAAAAAGATGAAGAAAAGAAGAAAAAGGAAGAAGAGAAAAATGAAGAAAGAAAAGAAGAAAAAAATAATAATAAAGAAAGAAGAGAAAAAATTAAGAAAAAAGAAGAAGAGAAGAAGACAAAGAAGAAGAAGAAGAACAAAAAGAAGAAGAAGAAGAAGACGAACCAAAAGAAGAAGAAAAAAGTTGAATAAAAAGAAGAAAGAAGAAGGAAAAAAGAAGAGGAAAAAGATGGAGATGGAGAAGAAGAAGAAAAAAAGGAATACAAAAAGAAGAAGAAGAAGAAGAAGAAGAAGAAGAAGAAGAAGAAGAAGAGTCATACATTCCCGCAAAGAAAAAGTATCGCAAATGGAGACAGCAGCTCTGAAACGTTTGTGAACGCGAAAGTCTGTTGTCGGAATCGTCCTCGTTTGCCGCCGTCCTTCTTATTACACACCAACCAACAACCAGCGATGCTCTCTCTCTCTCTCTCTCTCTCTCTCTCTCTCTCTCTCTCTCTCTCTCTCTCGCATTTGAGCTCGGAACTTCTCCTCCTCCTGCTCCTCCTCCTCCGTCAAAGAATGCAATAAACGACTTCTCGAAAATCAACAGTATTCCAGCGTTAGGAAAAAATAAAAAAAAATAAAAAGGGAGGCTGCTAAAATCTCAAACATAAAAATGATTTTCAAAGCAAATGAGCCTCGCTAATGCAAATAGTAAGTCTTCGAAATATCAACATACAAACACCCCCTCCGGTGGTGGTGTCTGTTCCTACTCCTACCCCTACTCCACCCCCACTATATATACCTCTGCATCGTGATTTCCCCCCCCTTCCCCCCCCCTTCCCCCCACCCCCAAACCCGTAAGCCTTCCCCCACCCCCGGAGAAAATAGGATAAAAGTGTAACTCCGGAACATTTATTAAAAGCAGAGCATCCCCTTTTGGACGCCTCGAAACTATAACGCAAGAGTTCTCTGGGAAACAAAAATTCGTCAGATGTGTTTATAATCCCTCGGGCCATAGTCCCCCCCACCAAACCCCCTCCCCTAGACCCTGCACCCCCTTTTTTGCCTGACCCTTCTCCTCTCCTCCTCTCCTCCTCCTCCTCCCCCCTAGAGGGGTGTGGGGGGCGGGACAAAGGTACAGCTCCCCAGTTGATACAGCCAAAAATGATATAGTCATCACAATAACTCTCCTCTCTTCCCCTCTGACAGAGCCCTTTGCTCTCTCTCTTTGAAGAGAGAGAGAGAGAGAGAGAGAGAGAGAGAGAGAGAGAGAGAGAGAGAGCATTATATGAGCATGCAGAGAATAATAGGGAACTGAGAGAATAAGGCATGGATGTCAACAAAACTACTTTCTGCAACACCTATTTATTATACTATGTATGAAAGTTTGTTAATATCTCGGTGTTTGATAAATATGCAGATGCCATTCCCTTTCCTCGTATTTACACACGTATGTAATACATGTGTATATAATATATTATTATATTATATAATATATATAATATTTATTATATATATATTATAATATTTATATGTATATTTATATATATTAATTAATAGAATAAAAGGCTAGATTAAATACTAGAGTAAAGACAATACAGAATCCTGTGTAAATCCAACACGATACATATAGCCCCATTGCTTACACACGTTGATATACATTAAACGCATATGTATCCTCCATACATGTATGTATTTGAATTGTTAAATAATTTTTATGCATAAGTAACATACCTACTCATGCAACCACACATTCATCCATACGTGAGAATTCTTGCATGTAACGTATAGGTGTAAAAGTGCATACGCATGCATACACACACACACGCGCACACACGCACACACACACAGTCTAGCGACGAGAATGATTAAACATCAGTAGTGGCGATGTATCACAATATGTGTATTGAAGGAGAAAAGTCCTTTTCACGTTGACTTGAGTGACAGACAGTTTTAGGGGTCTTTCTGTTGGTTGGGTTTTGGAGGAGGGGGCGGGGGGGAGAGGGGGTGAGGGGAGGTCAGGGACACTCCCAGGGACTGGGCCTTTTTTTTTTTTTTCTTTTTTTTTTTCTTCTATTGTTCGAGGGACTATGGGTCCTCCGCCAGGGCGATTGAGCTCGATCACAAATATTTAATATAACACTCAACAGTCCATAAACCGAGTACCCAAATATTTCCCGGACTTCATGCGACAAAAGGACATTCTCTCTCTCTCTCTCTCTCTCTCTCTCTCTCTCTCTCTCTCTCTGCGGGCTTTATTTTGGGGCGGTTTCCACTGGGTATCGTCTTCTTCTTTCTCGTACTCAGACTTATTCTGCATCGTCTTCTTCCTCTGCTTTCTTACTCTCCTTCATTTTCTCTTCCTTCCTCTTCTTTTGTCAATTATTTCCATCTACTTTGATTTTCAAATTTCTTAGGGCTTCTCCATATTCCTTTATTTTCTGCTCTCCTTTTATTCATTTTCATTTGCCTGTGCTTCTATTTAGCTTTATATATTTAACATTCTTATTCACACTCTCCTTCTTCCCTGTCTTTTATTGCCCCTCTTTCTCCTGGCATTCGCCTTACCATTCATTCCTTTATTCTCCTACTCTTTTTCCTCTCCTTTCGTCATTTTTTCCCTTCTTTCTCGTTTTCTCTTCATTTATAGTCTTCCTCTTTTTCTTCCCCTCGGAAATCGAACCATGGTCCTCTCAAATGTTTACGTTTTACTTTTCGTTCTGTCATTCACCCATTATTCGTGTTTTTATTGTGTAGTTATTTGTTAGTCGTTGCTTTAAATGATTTAATATATTACTTATGTTGTCAGGAACGTTTTCGCTTACTCGGGGAGTAAGCCTACAAACTACTTTGTTGTTGCTGTTGGAGCTGGAGGTCGGATCATTCCTTGTTTACTGTTATCTGCCAAGGGGCAGACGAACAGTTTACCTTGATCAAGTATAACTAATTTATATTACATCATATATCAGATAGGTATATATACGTATATATATATATATATATATATATATATATATATATATATATATATATATATATATAATATATATATATAATATATATATATATATATATATATATATATATATATATATATATAGAGAGAGAGAGAGAGAGAGAGAGAGAGAGAGAGAGAGAGAGAGAGAGAGAGAGAATAAAAAATGGTATTCTCCTTGCCTCATCTTTCTATTTTCGTCAAAAAGAACATAAAAATCACTTACAGTTACATCTACAAATAAAAAAAATTAAATATGGCCAAATGACAGTCATATTCCATACAAAATATGAAAAATAAGAGAGAGAGAGAGAGAGAGAGAGAGAGAGAGAGAGAGAGAGAGAGAGAGAGAGGCGCGGTCTTGAAGCCTACAGCTGGTATTACATTGTCCACCTACGCGAAGTTACTGCAGACAGTTCACAGACTGCTAATGTGTATGGGTGGGGGTGGTTGGAGCGATATTATTATCAAATGAAGTATTTTTTTTTTTTAGATTATTATTTATTAAACGTCATCTCTGTTTAATTTTTATATTTGGTATATATATATATTATATATATATTATAAGATATATATATATATATATACATATATATAATATATATGTTTTTCATGTGAACGCGTGTTTATGTGTGGGGCGGGGGCGATATTATTATCGTATGAAATAGTTTTTTTTAGATTATTAGTTATTAAACGTCATCTCTGTTTATTTATTTATTTATCTATGTATTTATTTATTTATGTGAACGTGTGTTTCTCTGTCTCCGTTTATTCCCATTTCATATAGCCTCAACGCTTCTATTTATTCTTTTGTGTTTTGTTATTACCTTATCTTATTACCTTTAATACATTTGAGCAATTTATCATCTGTGTTATCCAGATTGCTTATTCCTTTTCTCATTTTTCCTGCATTTTTTATCTTCACTTGCAACGTTATCTTATTATTAACTGAGTGATCTTTTTATTTTATATTTTGATTTGATTTTTTTTTTTTTTTTTGCAATTTTCTAATTATTTATATGTTACCCTTTATTTCTATCATTCCAACCTTACTGCTATTCTGTATTTGGGATTTGAACAAGAGATTAAAGAGAATACATCGATCACCAACTAATATACGAATGAATAAATGGATAAAATCAAAACTTAAATTAATAGAGAGGTAACTGGAAATAAGTACCATGAATAGTAAGAATATAACATTAAGGATTTGGAGTTTAAACAAATTGGTGATATTTGTCCGAGTTTGTTGAACTTGATAGTTTGTCTTCTGTGTGTGTGTGTGTGTGTGTGTGTGTGATCAAAGCCTTCAGCTTACGGTGTTGGTCCAGATCAAATCCTTGTAGCAGTACCGGAAAAATAATTCTAACCTCTCTCTCTCTCTCTCTCTCTCTCATCTCTCTCTCTCTCTCTCTCTCTCTCCTCAAATCAAAGCTTTCATCTTACGGTATTTGCCGATACCAGGTCCTTATTCCAGTATCGGAACATATATTTGTAAATCTTTATTTAAATCTCTCTCTCTCTCTCTCTCTAATCAAAGCTTTCAGCCAACGGAATTATGCCAGTATCGGAAAATACTCTCTCTCTCTCTCTCTCTCTCTCTCTCTCTCTCTCTCTCAGAGCTAACGGTATTATGCCAGTATCGAAAAATACTTCCCCTCTCTCTCTCTCTCTCTCTTTCTCTCTCTCTAATCAAAGCTTACAGCTAACGGTATTATGCCAGCATCGAAAAATTCTCTCTCTCTCTCTCTCTCTTCTCTCTCTCTCTCTCTCTCTCTCTCTCCTTGTTTGGAATTCGATGCCGCGACAATTTACTAACCCTTTCCGCGTGTAATTCACACCCGCCACAAACAGAGGCCCGAACCATTTCTCAAATAATTTCGTAAATTTAGCACCCACAGGCGCTGTGCATTGTTAGTGTATTATGAAGTCCTTTTTGTCCGAGGGTGACCGTGGCTGCATGGCTCTGTGGGTGGCCGTGACGTCATTCTTTCTCTCCTCGATCGTTATTGGAACTGGGGGAAATCCA
This sequence comes from Macrobrachium nipponense, assembly GCF_015104395.2. Taxonomy (NCBI): domain Eukaryota; kingdom Metazoa; phylum Arthropoda; class Malacostraca; order Decapoda; family Palaemonidae; genus Macrobrachium; species Macrobrachium nipponense. The sequence continues at coordinate 20,931,888 of NC_061088.1, read as the reverse complement.
GCGAAAAATTTGTGGTGTTTGAAGAGTTCTCTGAGTGCTTAGGCATTTTAATGCTCTAATCTTTTTTTTTTTTTTTGTAAAATTAATAAAAAAAACACATTGAAGGCTCAGGCATTTTGATGCTCTAAGCTTTTTTAAGTTTTGCTTTCGTAACATTAATAGAAAACCCATTATGCTTGGGATTCGTGAATTGCTTTAGTAAATAAACGTGGCGTCATAAGACCTTACCTCAGGGTCATTGCTGGAACTGGTAGAGTCTTTAGAAAATATTTTTTACTTCTGTATATTATACTCATATTGATTTCAATGTCCTGAGTGGTTGTGAAGCTGTTAAATATCTGAGCGTTGTTTCACAATTACAATGCATATTTCATAATGTACTGTATTTGCTTTCATTGGGGAAATGGAATTGAAATATAAATTTTAAGCTCTGTGACCTAGGGGGTCATTCAGCGCTGAAAATAATGATGGAGCAATTGTTAGGAGAGGGTGGAAAGCGTATTTGAAATGTCACGTCAGCGAATTCCATTTTATTGTGCTAGTTTGAATATGGAACGTCTACAACATTTCGTTTGAAAGTCTTTTAGATAACATTTTGTGTTTTAACTGCTATTGCTGTTGTTTTCTTTAAAAAAAAACATTTCGTTTTTAACTGTTATTGCCGTTGTTTTATTTAAAAAATACATTTCGTGTTTTTACTGATATTACTATTTTCTTAAAAAACATTTCGTGTTTTAACTGCTATTGCTGTTGTTTTCTTTGAAAAAACATTTCGTGTTTTAATTGCTATTGCTGTTTGTTTCTTTGAAAAAACATTTCGTGTTTTAACTACTATTGTTGTTGTCTTAAAAAACATTTCGTGTTTTAACTGCTATTACTGTTGTTGTCTTTAAAAATCATTTCTTATTTTCACTGCTATTGCTGTTGTTTTTCTCTTAAAAACATTTCGTGTTTTAATTGCTTTTGCTGTTGTTTTCTTTAAAAAAAAACATTTCGTGTTTTAACTGCTATTGCCGTTGCTTTTTGTCTCGTTTTCACTGTAGGCACGATAAAAGCAGAACATAGAATAGTAGTAGTCTTGAAAAGCGCACTTGGTAACAGACGAGGAAATGAATGAAAAGGACTTGAAGAATGAAACTTACGCAGACCGTTGATGTGTGATGAGTCATCGCACTTTATGTTGTTCTGTTTAGCTTGTTTTATTCATTTGTTTGTTTCACTGTATCTCCTTTTAATATTAAACTTTTTTTACTGTTTCATTGTTGCTTCATTTATCAAGTAAGCCTTCATCTATATATATATATATATATATATATATATATATATATATATATATATATATATATATATTTATATTTATACCTCCTCTGTTACCTTCTCAGGAGCGGGCGTGCCCCACTGATACGTGCATTGCTTCCTAATGTCTGGTGCAGGTTTTTGATGAATGGTCCCCCATCCAGGTACCGTCCAGTGCCTGTGTTACTAATAATAGCTCATGAAGGACAGGAACTGGCTGGAGAAATACAGGTTCATCCGCTTTTGTGTTTTACATGGTTAAATTTAAAGACATTATTATTATTATTATTATTATTATTATTATTATTATTATTATTATTATTATTATTATTATTATATACTAGAGTCGTCTCTATTCATCTTGCAATCTTCCTTTCGTCAGCACGTAGCTGGTATATTCAAGTTTCCTAAGGACATCATCACGAAACGTGATATATCAGCTACACGCTTATAAAAAGATTGTAAGGCGGCTATAGAAGACTATATAAATGAAATGATATGGAAATAGTTATAATTTCTCAACGCTACTGCCCTTAGAGAAGGTCTCCTCCTTAATTATGATTATTATTACTGTTAATAAAATATTTTTTATAAAATGTTTTTGACAAATATTCTAATTATGACAAATATGAACATTGGAATTCTACTCAACAACCTAGCTGAGTCAGAAAACGAATTATCTGGAGAATTGAAAAGACCCTGTATAAGATTAATTCGTTGG
>NC_061088.1:20924871-20927371 GCF_015104395.2 Macrobrachium nipponense | reverse complement strand
TTTCTTCCATCTTCCTTTCCCCCCACTCCTAACAATGATTTCATAGTGCAACTACGAGGTTTTCATTCTGTTACACCTTTCAAACCCTCTTACTGTCAATTTCCGTTTCAGCGCTGAATGGCCTTAGTTGCCCCAGTGCTTGGCATAATGCCAAAATCTATATAAATCAAATCAATTCGTTTATGTACAGTTTAATGGCTACAGAGAGTGGAATTATTCATTAAGTATGTGAAAAATGAATGACTGCTAGCTTAACAATGTGTGATAAGGAGTTACAGTTAATTAATGTCTCAATCAACCTGTATGTATGGGTGAGTGCATAAGAAGGAAAACAAGATAAAAAAATGATGGTGAAGAAAGAAAAATGAGAAGGAGTTAAGACGTTGATGCTTCCCTGATAATAAAATTCATCTCTCTCTCTCTCTCTCTCTCTCTCTCTCTCTCTGGTTCGTATGTGTCTCTCTCTTCAGGTTTCTAGAGATTTTGGTCGTGCGTAGCGATTTTGAGAACTAGATAAGGTTCGAAACCGAAAGTGAAGTAAACTGCAGATGAGAGAGAGAGAGAGAGAGAGAGAGAGAGAGAGAAATATGGTGATAAGTATTTAAGGACTAAAGAAAAGGGAGAACTAATAATTAAGCAACAAGGGAAGAAGTAAGTGAGGTGCTAGACATTTAATGACAGAAAAAGCCAGAACTATCAATTATGTACTAAAGGAAGAAGTAAATGAGATATTGAGTTGTTGAGAGGCACAAGAAAGGATAGAGAGAGAGAGAGAGAGAGAGAGAGAGAGAGAGAGAGAGAGAGAAAGAAAATTTTCTTTCCTACAGCAAGTTAAGATAAAACAAAATTTTCTTTCCTTAGTAAGCTAAGATAAGGAGGAAGAAGGAAGGAGCCGACGGCTGCGTGGAGGAACTTGGAGGAGGAGGAGGAGGGAGGAGGAAGAAGAGAGAGAGGGGGGAGGGAGTGTGAGTGTCAGCATAGTTGGTGTGTGTAATTATGATCTGCTTCGTAAACACACATGGTCGCCTCAGGTTGCGGCCGCCTGGCCAGGACGCAGTGTTGCCAATGTGGGCGCGAGTGAAAAATCGTGGGAGAGGGAAGAGGCTGCTTCCCATAGAGTTGAGGGTCATGTTTTTTTTTTTTTTTTTTTTTTCTTTTGCTTGAGTTGGCAATGATGATTTCCAGGATCGCATGCAGATGAGAATGGAAGGTGTATTTGATTTCACTGCTAATTATATATATTATATATATATATATATATATATATATGTATATTATTACATATATACTTAAATTAATTTATATATATATAAATTATATTTATATATATATATATATATATATATATATATATATATATATATAATATATATATATGGATATATATACATAATAATATATATATATATTATGACAATATATATATATATACATTTATATATATATATATATATATATAATATTATATATATATACATATGTATATAAATATTTATATATATATATATATATATATATATATATATATATATATAGCATAAGAAAAGAGATACAGAGATATATTACACTGCATAATATTTATATATTGAACATTGACTCCTTTATTCCAGCTATAAGCCATATACATTAGATAAATACATATACATACGTAGTACATTTACAAAAGAAACCTTATAGGGAATATTGCATAGATATTCATACCTTTTAAAAAGTTCAATGTCACATTTGTTGAAACTTTTTTTTTAATAAATTTGAAAAGTTTTTAATTTTAGTAAATTGCATAATATAAACTCATTATAAATTAAATTGATATGTTGCGTGTGTGTATTATATATATTATATATACTATATATATATATATATATATATATATATATACACACATATATATATATTATATATATACATATATATATATATATATATATATATAATATATATTATATATATTATATACATTTGCTATTTTAAAACATATCTGGCTATTTTAGGACAGACTTTTATTAACAAACAAAAGGTCTATAATAGCTATTTTGCACGACAGATATAAATAATCTCGTTCCCCGTCAAAATGCTTCGCCTTTTGTGATCATTAGATCGAAAGATAGCCAGACAGATAAAAACCGAAGAAAAGAGAGAGAGAGAGAGAGAGAGAGAGAGAGAGAGAGAGAGAGAGAGAGAGATTTAGTTATCTCGAGTGATATCAAAGCATCTGCCATCGTTAAATTTAATGCCGAGCTAATCTTGTCTTAAGACGCAGATATCAATCGAAACGCTCCCTCTCCAAATAAAACATTTAGACTCATTAGGACAGTTTTTGTGTTACGCTCCGCGAGTGATTTTTGCACGACCCTTCAATGAAATGACTCTTTTTGTTTGTTTGTTTGTCGTCAATCGGACTGACTCCTCCGTCGGGCAATTTTTTTTTTTTTTTTTTTTTTGCGTCTAATGTCGCATTTTTACGTGACTGCCGGGTTTAATACGTCGTTTGTGTGATTAA
>NC_061088.1:20912371-20914871 GCF_015104395.2 Macrobrachium nipponense | reverse complement strand
CTCGGCTGGCTCGTATTTCTCTCTATCTCCTCAAATCTATCTCTCTCTCTCGCTCTCTCTTTTTACCCAACCCTCACAACACAAACACACACACATGACATACATCATCATCATAAGTCCTCACCCCTTCCTCTCTCTCTCTGTCTCTCTCTCTCTCTCCTCTCTCTCTCTCTCTCTCTTCTCTCTCTCCACCTGCTCTTAGAGATACGTGAGAACAAGATGTCTCCTCGGATGACTACAAGGTCTTTGAGACATCCTAATCCTTGTAACTCTCTCTCTCTCTCTCTCTCGATCACTCACTCTCTCTCTCTCTCTCTCTGTGACGAACGAAACACATTCCAACCTTGAAAATACTCAGGCTTTCATGTTTTCTCCCTGACGTATTTTCACTCATTCATAAAATCCTCTTGTTTGGACGCCGACGGCAGCGCAAAATTCTTCCGTTGAAAATCCGCGTGTTTGTGTTTTCTCTTCTAATGATCACTTCCTCCGGCTCGCGGGTCAATTATTTATTCATCTCCTTCTCGGTTTACCAATCTGTTTGTCTTTCATTCTCGTATTTGTTGATCGACACCGTCGGGTCCCGGACGTTTTGGGGACCTTAGCAAAACGGGCGCGGACGTGTGTGTGGATGATGGGTGTCGCCGAGTTTATTTAAGCGTTGATCTTATTTTTGCAAGGTTATGGAGTTGCTCTCCTCCGTACCCACTTCCGTTGTGTGTGTCCTCCTCTTCTCTCTCTCTCTCTCTCACAGACATACATCATCATAGCCTGCAACACCAATCTCTCTCTCTCTCTCTCTCAGACATACATCATTATCATAGCCTGCAACACCAATCCCTCTCTCTCTCTCTCTCTCTCTCTCTCACACAGACATACATCATCCTCATAGCCTCTAACACCAATCTCTCTCTCTCTCTCTCTCTCTGACATACATCATCATCATCTCTCTCTCTCTCTCTCTCTCTCTCTCTCTCTCTCTCTCTCTCCTCACTTGTTGGTTGGTCCTGCTCTTATTTTTAGGTGATTTTTGTTTCATTGTAAGTAATTTTGTGCATTTTAACTTCGTACCCTGATTGGATTTTGCTAATTAGTTATTAGGCACTTTAGCAGTTTGATAAGGAGGCCTGCTGGTTGGCTTTGTTACAATGGAGCTATAGAATGAATATGAACTTCCTAAGAAAAAACTATATTTCCGTGGCCTTCATTTTATATATATATATATATATATATATATATTATATATATATATATGTATGTATGTATAATATATATGTATATATATTATATTTATATATATATATATATATATATACATGTCTATATATATGTGTGTGTGTGTATGTTTAACAATAATCTTCCTCTCCTAAAAGTCTTTGCCACGTGAATGAACTCACTCGGTAAAATGTTTCAGCATTAATAGTAACTTTACACGCTTATATAAAGTGCTCATCATCTAATCGTGAAACCCATTTACACACACTTTGCCATTCACCTGTCAGCACCTATAACTGTTTGTAAGTCAATCCTCTCTTCATCCCTCCCAACATTTCCGAATCACTTATTATTTGCAACAATCTATCATCACCCATTTTCCTCCCACGACCAAACCATCTCAAAAACACTGGCCAATACTTTCTATTATTCTAACCCTTTTACCACTTTTTGTACTGCCACATATCACCCCCTTCTAATATCATAACCAAATGAATCAGCCTAACAGCTTCAGCATTTTTCTTACATTTGCATTCATCATACATACTTCGCTCCCATAAAGGAGAGTTAGCTCAACAATCACTTCAAACCATCCTCTCACCCATTCCCTCAGAACTTTTCCCTCGTCCAGACTTACGTTACAAAGCCCGGCCAGCACTTGTATTCTATTATATTCCATCAGCTCTTGGTGTCTTTCCAGTCTTCAGCCTCTTGAATATCTCACCAGTTACACGAATTCCCTCCACTCTTGCATCATCATTCAGCTCTGCCTTTATTATCTTCCATATTTTCATGTCTACACAACTCTTACTCCTTATAACCAGGGATGAATTCCTCTTAGGCAGCATCTGCCTGTTTGTATATTTTGTTTTGAAATGTAATTGTTTATTGACCTTTATCTTGGCATTTACTTTCATGTAGGATAAATTCTCATTCTTTATATAAAGTTTTTGCTCATATTCTCTATAATTTTATTACTAACCATTTTTTTTAGCTCCACACTTACTTTTTGACTACCATGTACGATGGATATGGTAGTCAACAATTAAGTGAGAGATAAAAAAAAACAGAGGTGAGATAAAAACTTTATAAACAAATGAATCTACAGGAAAGTAAATGCAAAAATAAAGGTAAAAAAAAGGGCCTTCTGGTGTTTGTGTGTTAACACGCGTGCGTACATTTGTTTGTGCGTGGTTTTTGCATTCTGTCAATCAAACATCTCTTTGGTATCCTGAATCATCGACATGCTTATCCACACGTAAGCGAATATTATTATTATTATTAT
>NC_061088.1:20904871-20907371 GCF_015104395.2 Macrobrachium nipponense | reverse complement strand
AAAAGTCAATAAAGACCTTACAATTTAAGTAAGATTTAACTGGGAGAGAGAGAGAGAGAGAGAGAGAGAGAGAGAGAGAGAGAGAGAGAGACCCTGGTGTCTGGGTGTAGACTTTGAAGAAAACAAATCACAGCATGAAGCGGTTTCAGGTTCCATCTGTTTTCAAACCATCAAATTTCGGGTTTCTTCTCTTTTTCCTCCTCCTTCTGTTGTGCCGTTACGGGAACTCCCTTCCAGTGAAATTATCCCGAATAATTAGATCATATTTAAGGAATTTTAATGACTGGGATTGTTTATATGTGGGTTATTTGCGATTTTACGTTTATTTTTCCTTCTTTGTCAAAGAAATATTTGTTCCGTTCAAGTTTATTGGCTTCGATGGCTGTATTTAGTGCATTATTATTATTATTATTATTATTATTATTATTATTATTATTATTATTATTTATAGAATTCTGTAATTAACCATAAACAGAATGGAATGCTCATATATGACTGATAGGAATTGCTTCAATGCTGTATTATTATTATTATTATTATTATTATTATTATTATTATTATTATTATTATTATTATTATTATTATCAGGTAATCAACCAAAAACAGAATGGAATGCTCATATATGATTGATAGGAATTGCTTCAATGTATTATTATTATTATTATTATTATTTTATTATTATTATTATTATTATTATTATTATTATTGAACAGAATTCTTATGGAACTTGGATATAGGAATGTCCACATACGATGAACAGTAAAGAAGAGATAAATAAAACCTTTATTCTAACAATAAATAGATTCGGATTTATAATGGTGTGCATTGTATTATACCCTAGAATAAACTAATTATGTAAAGAAGACCTGTAATTGTATAAAATTAGTTCACCCTTCACTTATCTCAGCGTTAGTGGATATGACTTCCGTTATACTCACACGAAAGGCGGCTCAAAGGGTTAAGTGACTATAACGAACATTCTCTTGTTTTCCTCCTGTTACCTGATCCGCCGGTGGGAAGTGAGTGGAGATTTGGGTTGGATACACATATTGTCTTCTTTTGGAGTACTCTTTGTGGTTGGCGTGGTTGGTATGGTGTTGGCGTCCCACCTCGGTGGTCGCGAGTTCGATTCTCGGCCATTCCATTGAGGAGTAGAGATGTGTCTTTCTGGTGATAGAAGTTCACTCTCGACGTGGTTCGGAAGTCACGTAAAGCCGTTGGTCCCGTTGCTGAATAACCACTGGTTCCATGCAACGTAAAAACACCATACAAACAAACAAACAAACAAAACTTAGATAAGTGAAATGCGAGATTACTGCACATTAACTATTATTTTACTTCGATGCTTATATTCATTACAATATCATGTACCCTTCCGTTATGAATATTATTGATGTCTGATGTATAATCATTATAATAAATACACCTCCCATGTACTTTAATTCACATTGCAATATTTCATTATGAATATGTGGAATGACCCGGGGACGTGGTAACATTGCATTATTTTGCATATCAGTGCATCGTCTTGTCTTCTCCCGAGACGAATGTCTCTCCATCTACTTGTATATACTACTCTTAATGAACCTACTTTCCTCTGCATGGTGTTTCCTTCCTTGATATACATCAACACATATATAAATACTTATATGTATATGCATATATATATATATATTTTCTTTTTTATATATATTTAAATATAAGTATGTATACCTGAGCGCAACCGGGTTTTGTAGCAGGTGAGAGGCGACGTTAACTTATACCTCTCGTAATAGCCTTATGGGTAAAGGGCTTTACTGTGCACCCTGAATTCTTAGGTTCCGTGGTTCGATCCCATGAGCCGACGAATTTCTTATAAACTAAAAAATTCCCCTTTGGTTAACATATATGAAAATATATTAATTCTGAGGTGGAGGGAATTAGATAGAGGACATTTGTAACTTAAGAGTGCATATGAAAATCACAGTGATGTGATAAAATTTATATATATATATATATATATATATATATATATTATAAAAAATATATTATATGTATATATATATATATATATATATATTATCATTATATATATATATATGTTTACAGAAATCTGTCTTTCCTGGGCAGTCTTTCAGTCTTTTGGTTTGGAAACAGCTCATTGAAAGTTTTATAATTCTATACTGTTCTTTTACTTTTATATCTTGTCTGAAGTAAATTAGAAATGCCCACTGTTCCATTACTTGCAAATTATACGTTTTTAGTTTTCTGTAAAAGAAAACTATTGAGATGGCTATTTGTCTGTCTTTCCACAATTTCTGTTCGCCCTCATATCTTTAAAACCACTGAGGCTAGAGGGCTGCAAATCGGTATGTTGGTTATCCACCCTCCAATAATCAAGCATACCAAATTGCGACCCTCTAGCCTCAGTAGTTGTTATGTTATTTAAGGTTAAAGTTAGCCATGATATTGCTTCTGGCGCCGCTATAGGTACCAACAGCACAGGCCACCATCGCTGTAC
>NC_061088.1:20897371-20899871 GCF_015104395.2 Macrobrachium nipponense | reverse complement strand
TATGCGATATATATATATATATATATATATATATATATATATAATATATATATATATACTATATATATATAGTATAATACTCGCCTGTTGAAATAGCAGAGAGAAAGCACTTATTAGTAAAAACAGAGAAGACTCTTTACAAATTAAATGCAGTTGATGGAGCAATATCTTCCATTATTATTATTATTATTATTATTATTATTATTATTATTATTATTATTATTATTATTCAGAAAATAAATACTATTCATGCGTAACAAGCCCACCACAGGGGCCACTGACTTGAAATTCAATCCTCCAAAGAATGTTGGTTTGAACCTCCCTCCTGCAGCAGTAACTGATCGTGATACAGAACAGTAACTTATCGTGATGCAGCGCCAGCGATGTTTCATTGCATTGGGGAGACGCGAACCCGCGACATCCGAGCGTCATGCCATGACACTAGCCACTGTACCAGCTTTTTTAAGCTTTACAGGAACAGTCTTTTCTTCTTTACATTGAAGGTTTTACGGCAAAAAAAAAAAAAAAAAAAAAAAAAAGGAGGGCTTTGCGGGAACGTGATAAGCGCTTTGATCTTCCGCCGCCGCCGGCCAGTGCTTAGATCAGGGGTCTCCAAACTTTTCAATGTAAGGGCCACATTATATATTTCCCACATTTATGCGGGCCAAAGGAAAAAAATCAGTGTCAGTAATTTAATTTCCTCAAATATTACAGTATAAACATGGAAAAATTAAAACATTAAACATATCTAGTTGGAAAAAAACAAAAAATCAGGGTAAACTAAATAGATTCCTGCCTTTAGTTTTATGCAGCCAAATTAGTGTGACGAATGATACTGACGTTTAGACTTCAAAATTTCATTGAAATCAGGTTCCAGATTAGATGAGCCAATTGTAAGAATTGATTTCAAAGGATCATCAGATAAATTTGCTCGATAGTTAGATTTCACATACTTCATTTTGGAAAATGTTTGTTCACACAAGTATGTTGTACCAAAAATGGACACAAAACTGCAAGCAAACTTTATCAAATTTGGAAACTGATCCGGCTGCAGGCATTTATAAAACTCAATCAGATTTCCTTCTCTATACTTATCTTTCAGTCTGTCATCTGCCTGGAGATCAATAATTTCCATTTGAAATTGAGTTGGAAGATTTTCAGCATTGCAGTCAAATGGATTATGAAAGAGCCTGATTTCATTTGCTTTGGCATCAAGGTCAGCAAATCGCTCCTGAAACGGTTTTTTCAACTCTGAAATTATTTCATTTGCAAATGAAGAAGGAAATTCAACTTTACTTTCTGCATGAAATTTTTCACATGGAAAATGAGCAAAATTCTTAACTTTCACCTGGCCTTCAAGTAGCGCAAGTTTTGTTCTGAATGCCTTGACATGAACAAAGTAGTCACTGATCAAATTTGTTTTGCCGTGCAACTTCAGATTCAATTGATTCATATGACCTGTCATATCTGCAAAAAATGCCAATTTCCAAATTCATTCACATTCTGATACCAGTCGTGCAATAATTATTTTTTCAAGGCCACCACACAGGGATTTGTTTGCCGGGCCGGATGAAATTATGTGGCGGGCCGGATGTGGCCCGCGGGCCATAGTTTGGAGAGCCCTGGCTTAGATCCACAAAGGGATTTAGAATGTTTAGACTCCGTTCTAAGCTTGCGTCCGTCCGTAAGGGGGTAGTGCCATTAGTGGACCTCATGCGGTGCACTGTAGGCATTATTTGAGGTTCTTTGCAGCGTGCCTTCGGCCCCTAGCTGCAACCACTTTCATTCCTTTTACTGTACCTCCTTTCATATTCTCTTCATCTTATATTCCACCCTCTCCTAACATTTGATTCCTAATGCAACTGCGTTAGGTTTTCCTCCTGTTACATTTCTCAAAACTTTTACAGTCAATTTCCATTTCAACGCTGAATGACCTCATAGGTCCCAGTGCTTGGTCTTTGGCCTTAATTCTATGCTCAATTCAATTCAATTCCAGCTTGCGTCCGATCGTTCTCCAGGCGAAAGACGCCGTTGCAGAACGGGTATTACTATAGGTAACGGCAACACTCACTCGGGCTCCTCCTGTTTGACCCCGGATTTCGATTTTGTGTCCCACCTGTTGAGGAAGGGAAGTTAATACTGGAGTCTTGAACTTCTGTGCGAAAACACACACACACACACGCATATATATATATATATATATATATATATATATATATATATATATTATATACATATATATCATGTAAAAATGTGTATATATATATATATATATATATATATATATATATATATATATATATATATATATATAATAGCGAATACCACAGAAAAATGATAGGCCTATAATTTTCCTGAGGTATTCGCTTATTTAATGAAGTCACGTGCATCTACTGTGATTTTTAAGCATATACCTACTATATATATATATATATATATATATATATATATATATATATATATATATATACACATATATATACACTTTTACAATTCAGTA